>NW_018128140.1:678544-680035 GCF_001952655.1 Monopterus albus
CCAAGATTTATAATCAACAAGTCGTCTATTAGCTCACTATCTGTCACTGACGCATGGTGAGGACTAGCGTAACTTTGATGTTGCTCCTGCAATAAATTATATTAGTACTAACACGCACGCACACAGTATTAATAGAAATGCTCAATATTACAATTTATGTATTAACATGGGCAACATAGCATAATTTGCTAAATGCAATTCATGTTTAACTACATGGAATTTTCTGACATGTGCTAATATGATTACATCTTACAGATTTGAAGAATACCAGATGAACAAAAGCATCACAAATGAACCAGAACAGCCTTCAATCTCACAATTTCTGGACATCCATGTAGGGCTTATGTACTTATGACATATGGCTCTTGTGTATATGTGTCTCTCTCTCTCTCTCTCTCACACACACACACACACACACACACACACACACACAAACAATATGAGATGAGCAGGGGACAAGACAGGACAGAAACTTGGTACTATGGTACTCATTATAGTGTTATAGAAATTAAATGGCACCACCTTCATTGTTGTGGTTTTCAGTGGTTGAACTACACATGCCAGCACTTTTTGTGCAAATATTTTCAGTTATACTTTTGCACCTTTAGTTTATTCTGTGAAGTAATAAGTTCAGGAACAATCTTCCTCCAAATATGTTATATGGAATTGGTTACTAGTGCAATATAGATTTACAGTATTAGCACTAGTTTTGTAAGTTTTGTTTGTTTCATCAAATGTCTTTTGATAAATAAATGCAGAATTTAGATGTATACATGATCTGTCATATTATTACTCTGTGGTTAAAAGGACTCGAAATTCAAAGTTTAGGACTTTGGACTCGACTTGGGACTCGCTAGTCTTGACTTTGGACTTGACTTGGGACTTGCCAGTCTTGACTTGGGACTTGACTTGGGACTTGACTTGGGACTTGACTTGGGACTTGACTTGGGACTTGACTTGGGACTTGACTTGGGACTTGACTTGGGACTTGACTTGGGACTTGACTTGGGACTTGACTTGGGACTTGGAGACAATGACTTGAGACTGACTTATGACTTGCAAAACAATGACTTGGTCCCACCTCTGCAGGCAAGCATAAGCAATGCGCTAAAGCAGGGGTGGCCCATTCCAGTCTTCGAGGGCCGCTGTCTTGCTTGTTTTCCAACTATCCCTGCCTGAGCTGCTGCTGATTACCTGGCTCTGGTGTGTTCAGCCAGTCAGAAGCTGGAAGATACCATCTTAGATGAAAGTGGAGTGAGGAAATATAAAGTGAATTGGTATCCGCTAACAACACAAAAAAATGTAATCACATAACCCCTGTTCTGCCATCACAGCACTGGTTTCCCATACAATACAGAATAAATTATACACAGTCATTACTTCTTTTTAAAGTTTTGAATAGTCTATCACCCTCCTACCTTAGTGAACTGCTTAATCCTCATGTGCCAGGGAGATCTCTAGGCTAGGTCCAGGCTTAAGCTCAAGGGTGAC
>NW_018128140.1:680050-692638 GCF_001952655.1 Monopterus albus
GCTGAACCAAGTTTGTGGAACAGCCTTCCATGTGAAATTTGGTCAGCCCTGAGCCTGCCTGGCATTTCCTAAATTGCAACTGAAAACTCCTCATTTTGGGCTCCATGGGTTTTACAGTGTTTCTTCTTTTGGTGATCATCATTATATGGCCTATTTTTATGACAATTTTAGATGTAGTATCTCTGGTGTTTTCTGATTTCTGGGTGTGTTATATGATTTTTATTGTTGAATTTTGTTATTGTTAAGGAATTTGTAACATTTGTTTGTTTTTTTTTAAAAGTGCTATACAAATAAAATTGTTATTGCTAAGACCTTGAGACTGTGTTTCAGTGTGAACTGTATATGTATATTTCATTAACAAGAAATTGTGTACCTCTGGGTCAGTGATCCCTTGGACACATTTTGGGCACTCCCAACAGCTAGGCAGATCTTTATTCACCACTCCTTCACCAACAATCTGTGGGGACAGATACAAACAAGTAGAAAAATGATAGATGAAAGAGACAAAAAAAGACAATGGGATTACCATATTGGGTCCAACCTCTCTGGAACATTTATAAGGTCAGGGGTTTAAATTCCCTTCATGATGCCAAATGTTCATAAAGTGGCTTCAGAAAGCAAGACCACATCAGTTCTGATGAACTGATGAAGCCTCTTGGATGAGAGGTGAAACGTCTTTGACCTAGAAATCTAAGTCCAGTTGATTTTCAGTATACATATTCAGGCTGTGGAATGTTGGTTCACTCCTCTTCAGCGGCTGTGCAAAGTTGCTGGATATTGGCAGGAACTGGAACACGCTGTCGTATACACTGATCCAGACCATCCCAAACATGCTCAATGGGTGACATGTCCGGTGAGTATGCTGGCCATGCAAAAACTGGGGTGTTTTCAGCTTCCAGGAATTGTGTACAGATCCTTGCATCATGGGGCCGTGCATTATCATAGTGCAATATGAGGTGATGGTCGTGGATGAATGGCACAACAATGGGCCTCAGGATCTCGTCACGGTATCTCTGTGTATTCAAAATGCCATCAATAAAATGCACCTGTGTTCGTTGTCCATAACATATGCCTGCCCATACCATAACCCCACCGCCACCATGGGCACAACGTTGACATCAGCAAACCGCTCACCCACACGACGCCATACACGCTGTCTGCCATCTGCCCTGTACAGTGAAAACCGGGATTCATCTGTGAAGAGAACACCTCTCCAAAGTGCCAGATGCCATCGAATGTGAGCATTTGCTCACTCAAATTGGTTACAATGACGAACTGCAGTCAGGTCGAGACCCCAATGAGGACGATGAGCATGCAGATGAGTTTCCCTGAGACAGTTTCTGACAAACACTAGCACACATTTAGATCGATTTGAGAGAAATAGGCCTTTTGTGTACATAGAACAAGTTGTAAATCTTTGAGTTCAGCTCATGAAAGATGGGGGCAAACACAAAAGTGTTGCGTTTATAATTTTGTTCAGTATAGTTAATATGGTATAGTAAATACAGACAAATTTTGGACACAACTCAGGGGGTGTGTATGTTGTACCGTGAGGCAGGCAGGGTGGACTATCTGTGCACAATTGGAACACTCCATCAGAGTGAGGGAGGGATCGCCCATTTCCTCCTGATTGGGCTCCTTGCAGATCTCACACACTGCAGACAGAGGAAGACCTGGCTGAAGGGGACAGAAGGTAAGTTACAAAACAGACGTATCCAATATATATAAATAAATAAATGAAGAAATCAGTTACTTACAGAAAGACACTGTCGTAGCACACAGGTCTGCTTGAGCTTCCCCGGTCCACCAAACTTCTTCATGTCTCTGCAGAAATTACAGTCTCCACACTCAGGTCTCATACAGGCTTCACAGCGCTTACACCTGCAGAGAAGGAAAGCCCAACAAATGGATTTTCTCCAAAGGCAGTTAATCATACACCTAAATAATTATACAATTGATTCCTTTCAGTTTGATTGTATTTGTATAGTGCCAAATCACCCAAAAATCATCTCAAGGTACTTTATATACAGTGCCTTGCGAAAGTATTCGGCCCCCTTGAACTTTGCGACCTTTTGCCACATTTCAGGCTTCAAACAAAGATATAAAACTGTAATTTTTTGTGAAGAATCAACAACAAGTGGGACACAATCATGAAGTGGAATGAAATTTATTGGATATTTCAAACTTTTTTAACAAATAAAAAACTGAAAAATTGGGCGTGCAAAATTATTCAGCCCCTTTACTTTCAGTGCAGCAAACTCTCTCCAGAAGTTCAGTGAGGATCTCTGAATGATCCAATGTTGACCTAAATGACTAATAGAATAGAAATACTAAATAGAATCCACCTGTGTGTAATCAAGTCTCCGTATAAATGCACCTGCACTGTGATAGTCTCAGAGCATCATGAAGAACAAGGAACACACCAGGCAGGTCCGAGATACTGTTGTGGAGAAGTTTAAAGCCGGATTTGGATACAAAAAGATTTCCCAAGCTTTAAACACCCCAAGCAGCACTGTGCAAGCGATAATATTGAAATGGAAGGAGTATCAGACCACTGCAAATCTACCAAGACCTGGCCGTCCCTCGAAACTTTCAGCTCATACAAGGAGAAGACTGATCAGAGATGCAGCCAAGAGGCCCATGATCACTCGGGATGAACTGCAGAGATCTACAGCTGAGATGGGAGACTCTGTCCATAGGACAACAATCAGTCATATACTGCACAAATCTGGCCTTTATGGAAGAGTGGCAAGAAGAAAGCCATTTCTTAAAGATATCCATAAAAAGTGTCGTTTAAAGTTTGCCACAAGCCACCTGGGAGACACACCAAACATGTGGAAGAAGGTGCTCTGGTCAGATGAAACCAAAATCGAACTTTTTGGCAACAATGCAAAACGTTATGTTTGGCGTAAAAGCAACACAGCTCATCACCCTGAACACACCATCCCCACTGTCAAACATGGTGGTGGCAGCATCATGGTTTGGGCCTGCTTTGCTTCAGCAGGGACAGGGAAGATGGTCAAAATTGATGGGAAGATGGATGGAGCCAAATACAGGACCATTCTGGAAGGAAACCGGATGGAGTCTGCAAAAGACCTGAGACTGGGACGGAGATTTGTCTTCCAACAAGACAATGATCCAAAACATAAAGCAAAATCTACAATGGAATGGTTCACAAATAAACATATCCAGGTGTTAGAATGGCCAAGTCAAAGTCCAGACCTGAATCCAATCGAGAATCTGTGGAAAGAACTGAAAACTGCTGTTCACAAACGCTCTCCATCCAACCTCACTGAGCTCAAGCTGTTTTGCAAGGAGGAATGGGCAAAAATTTCAGTCTCTCGATGTGCAAAACTGATAGACATACCCCAAGCGACTTACAGCTGTAATCGCAGCAAAAGGTGGCGCTACAAAGTATTAACTTAAGGGGGCTGAATAATTTTGCACGCCCAATTTTTCAGTTTTTTATTTGTTAAAAAAGTTTGACTAGACACTACAGAGAGAAACCCAACAAATCCCTTTTCAGCAAGGACAGGGAGGGAAAACTCCCTTTAAAAGAAGAAACCAGGGGTCTTGGTTGGTAGCCACCCATCTTGATTGATTGGGCTGAGTGAACAGCAGAGAGGGGTATACACTTCTTTCTGCTAACAATTATAAACAACTTAAAATTATATTGGCTCCAAACACTTGGTATCACTGCAAGATTTCAAGACTATTGTAAACTCACTGGTGTATGATTCTTTTTTTATTTATTTTTGTCCTTAACATGCTTTGATTTTTGATACTGTTTCTGCAGTTTATTGAACATTTTATACATTGTTGTCTGGTTTTAGTATTATGTGTGTGTTTTATTATCTGTTACTTGTAATACAGCCATCTCACCAGGGCTTGAAAAAGAGGTTGTAAAATAAAGGTTAAATTATACAATAATACAAAATGAAACAATGAAGTTGAGGATCACCTAAAAAATCCATACAATACCAAAATGTCCTTGCGACGATTGAACATAAATTTGCTTATACAGTGTAATAAAGACATGTACATACACAAGTGCCATGTTACCTGACCCTGCGACGTCTCAGCACAGACATGGAAGAGGCTGGTTTCTGTGGCCGTGGGATGATGGGTGCAGAGGCTAGTTTAGGGCGAGGAGGAGGTGGTGGAGCAGGAGGCTGGTACCATGAGGGCTTGTGGAGGGAAGCATAAAAGTAAAGAAGAAACAATGAATAAGTTGTTTTTTTAAAGAAGAAAAGGGGAGGCAGCTAGAATAAACACAAGTACAATCATTGCATCCAAATATGTAGTATATTTTAAAGTGACAGAACATGACTACAGGCAGGAATGTCATTTTCACAACTTTTACGTACATTTTCATATGGTATGTGCTGATATTGCATGTGACACATTCTCCTCATGGAACAGGTACAGAATTTGCATTTTAGCTTTATGGAAAGCAAGATTATATTCCTGGAGTCTTATCATTATTTTTGCTGTAGCCAATTATATAATTGTGATATATCTAACCTGATAGTTTATTTACTATTTTGTAAATAATTTTTCTGGTGTATTGCTGGGACTATTTAGGATTGTGCTATTAATTCTTTTCCCTCTCCAGGGTCCATGTAGGGCGTAGCCATATTGACATGGAGAATCATGGATGTATTAAGAAATTAATACTGGGCCACAAGATGGTGCCCAATTCACTCTTGTGAAAGTTGCTCAGTGAGGCATTCTCAAGATTCCATACATCAGGATTCTGGGGCTAAAAATTACTTGGATGTTCTACACGCTTCCATACATACTTTATTAATCTGCAGTTGAAATTCTTCAGCTCTTTCTTTTTGGTGGCATCTCATTTGTTTTCCTGTGGACTATTAGAGTTATATTTCAGTTTAGTGTAAACTTTTTTCTTTTTTTGTAATATACTGTAGTTTTCAGCCGAGTCAAGTTGCAGGATGTGCTCATTCAGTCAGCTTTACTTAAAGTTTAACTAAGAGGGTCGACTTCATTTGGATTTTGTTAGAAATTGTTGCTTTTTTTTCTGGTTCATCATTTCATTTATCCCACTGATGTCTATAGAGTATTCAATAGCTTCATGTGACATATTGGTCATTTGTAAATACTTCTACATAATGGGTGGGATTGTGTACACAAGCACATACAGTATTGTTCAAAATAATAGCAGTACAATGTGACTAACCAGAATAATCCAGGTTTTTAGTATATTTTTTATTGCTACATGGCAAACAAGTTACCAGTAGGTGCAGTAGATTCTCAGAAAGCAAACAAGACCCAGCATTCATGATATGCACGCTCTTAAGGCTGTGCAACTGGGCAATTAGTTGAAAGGGGTGTGTTCAAAAAAATAGCAGTGTCTGCCGTTGACTGTACAAACACAAAACTATGTTGTACAAACGTTTTTGTTTCTAGGATTTAGCAATCCTGTGAATCACTAAACTAATATTTAGTTGTATGACCACAGTTTGTTATAACTGCTTCACATCTGTGTGGCATGGAGTCAACCAACTTGTGGCACCTTTCAGCTGTTATTACACTCCATGATTCTTTAACAACATTCCACAATTCATTTACATTTCTTGGTTTTGCTTCAGAAACAGCATTTTTGATATCACCCCACAAGTTCTCGATTGGATTAAGGTCCGGGGATTGGGCTGGCCACTCCATAACATTAATTTTGTTGGTTTGGAACCAACACTTTGCTCGTTTACTAGTGTGTTTGGGGTCATTGTCTTGTTGAAACAACCATTTCAAGGGCATGTCCTCTTCAGCATAAGGCAACATGACCTCTTCAAGTATTTTGACATATGCAAACTGATCCATGATCCCTGGTATGCGATAAATAGGCCCAACACCATAGTAGGAGAAACATGCCCATATCATGATGCTTGCACCACCATGCTTCACTGTCTTCACTGTGTACTGTGGCTTGAATTCAGAGTTTGGGGGTCATCTCACAAACTGTCTGTGGCCCTTGGACCCAAAAAGAACAATTTTACTCTCATCAGTCCACAAAATGTTCCTCCATTTCTCTTTAGGCCAGTTGATGTGTTCTTTGGCAAATTGTAACCTCTTCTGCACATGCCTTTTTTTTAACAGAGGGACTTTGCGGGGGATTCTTGAAAATAGATTAGCTTCACACAGACGTCTTCTAACTGTCACAGTACTTACAGGTAACTCCAGACTGTCTTTGATCATCCTGGAGCTGATCATTGGCTGGGCCTTTGCCATTCTGGTTATTCTTCGATCCATTTTGATGGTTGTCTTCCGTTTTCTTCCACGTCTCTCTGGTTTTGCTCTCCATTTTAAGGCATTGGAGATCATTTTAGCTGAACAGCCTATAATTTTTTGCACCTCTTTATAGGTTTTCCCCTCTCCAATCAACTTTTTAATCAAAGTACGCTGTTCTTCTGAACAATGTCTTGAACGACCCATTTTCCTCAGGCTTTCAAATGCATGTTCAACAAGTGCTGGCTTCATCCTTAAATAGGGGCCACCTGATTCACACCTGTTATTTCACAAAATTGATGACCTCACTGATTGAATGTCACACTGCTATTTTTTTGAACACACCCCTTTCAACTAATTGCCCAATTGCACAGCCTTAAGAGCGTGCATATCATGAATGCTGGGTCTTGTTTGCTTTCTGAGAATCTACTACACCTACTGGTAACTTGTTTGCCATGTAGCAATAAAAAATATACTAAAAACCTGGATTATTCTGGTTAGTCACATTGTACTGCTATTATTTTGAACAATACTGTATAGGTTTACAGGCCAATATAGTATAATTTTCCTCCATTAACTGGAGTGCTCGTAGTTCACTTCAGTTCTGCGGATCGTAAAGGCCAACTGACCTCACTTTGTCTGGTGTAGGTTGAGCTTATAAATTAGCATTAACTGTCAATCTTGCTCCACTCATTTTCAAACCAGAGTTAAGTTTCAGAAACTCGTTTTATTATTTAATTTTTAGTTATACTGTTTCAGTCTGCCTTTAATCTTTTGCCGGTTTTCATTTTCTGTCGATAGCCTACTTTTTCCAGCTTGTAACCTCAAACCTCAGGTCTACCAGTGCAGTACAGTTTTGAGGGGCTGGGGTGGGAGTCTAAACATTTTGTAACTTCACACATAAAATAAAAGACATTTTCACCTTCACTGGCCAAAGAAGCATCACATACTGTAGCTACAATATCACACACCCCTGAATGGACCAAAGAAACCTCATGACAGCAGCACATGGATTGACTTTACCTGTTCTCAAAAATACCTGTAAGATGAAGACTGGGACATGTGCAGGCTTTGTATTATTTATCATGTCTCATAAGCTGCTTTCATATGTTTTTGTGCACCTATTTGTAAGCCAATTATTATGGGTGGATTTCAAATGGTTTTCAATGACTGCACTCCCCAGCTCTACAGCACTGCAGTAAAGTTAAAAAAAAAAAAAAAGTCAGATTTGAACACAAACAATGTCTCCTTCCAACTGTAGTAGGGTAGACGACAACGTACAACTTAATTTTCATCAAACCAAGCTGTCTTCCATGCTGGACAAATTGGTTTTATGTGCAACTGGCTGTAAGACAAGTGTGCGGGGACCATCTCCAGCTGTGGAAGGTGGCTTGGTTTGATGAAAATCTGGTTTTAACTTGGTGTCTACCTTATTATGGTTGGAAAAAGCACTGTATGTGTTTAAACAATATTTTGCTTATGACTTGTTGAGCTGTCCAACGTTAACGAAATCTCAGCAGCATCTCTCACCATCAACCATGCACCCCTCGGGGGGAAAGGAGACTCTACGGCAAGCACATACTCTGCGACATAATTTATGGCCTTTGATTTTATTACCGCTATATTGGTGAAGCTAGTCAGTCATCCAGGTCATGGATTTCTTTAGAAAAAATAAAATAAAGTTTGGCTGCCTTCAACTTAGAATCTCTACCTATACCCTTATTCTTATTATCATTACTAATGTGCTGGGTTTAAAGGGAATAGTTCTCACCCTCTTTGGCCACCTAACAATGGGTTTTCCAGTGTAGGAAAGTTTGGGATTATCACCAGCGTGTTCCTTTAGTAGCACCTGCAGCACAGCAGAGACAAGGGAGATGGGACAAAAAGCAGGGAAAAAAACAAACACTTATGTGGACAACATGAATATCAAGACAAGTTTTTCTTAATTACAGTACCAGTCATACCTTGATCTGTGTAATCAGTGCTGGAAAATCCTGCTGGCACACACTTCTTGTTGGAAGGCAGAGCCTCCAATTTACCCAGCAGATTGCACAGCCCCTCCAACTCAAAGGGAGTCAGATGAACTTTAACTGCAGCCTTGTCAAACTGCTCTGAAGCCTCTTCATCAGTGCCACCATCTCTCTCCTCTCTCACTTGCTCACTGGATTGGTCTAAGCCAGAAGGCTTCTTCAAGCCTAACAGAAAGAATGAGTTTCGCATTCTATTTAAAACCAATCTACAAAATCCAAGACTTGTCATGAAAAAGCTGTCTCCACACAGTGCCCCACCCTGGCATGCCTGTGTTCATACCAATGCCCAGAGTGTGTTTCTGAAACTCTGGTGTGAGATAGGAGGTCTTGGTCAGGCTGAAGATGTAACGCTCCAACACATACCAGCACATCTCATAATAGAAGGGGTGGCGAAATTTCACTGGAACCTGTTGGAGGTAAAAGGAGCATTTAGCTATTTCAAAATCCATCAATTCCTGTCCTTACTGGTAATGGATGACAGGATTCCCCCTCGTTACAAAAAATTATTTCCCAGGACATTTTAGTGACACAGGAACACAAAATAAATGACACTTAGTCTACTGTATGTGCACAAGTCTGGTGCATGATTGGAAACTGCTCTGATGATGATACAGTGTCTTTAATGCCATTTTTCCTCACTGACAAATTTAATCCACAACTCTCCACATTAAGGACTTTCAAAGGTATGACTATATAGGCTTAATGGACATCTGTGTGCACAAACACATGGATACAGAACAGATGAGATTTGTCATTGGTCACTGGATGAAATGAACAATGATAAACTTTGATAAATGCAAAAATTTTCCGGCTCCTACACACATTTCCTATGAACACACTTGCAAAACTTGTTCTATGCATACTTTGATAAATGAGGCCCCTGATCACATCAAGTTATATGAACAAAGGTGGTCATGCCAAATATTGATTTTCTCTTTACTGCACACATCCTCACTTTAATTTAGTCCCTAAATGTCTGCACAGTACAGTATGTTAATCCATAGCTGTGTAATCAGAGTGCAACAACTGCGGATCAAATCCATTTTGAGCCTTCCCACTCTTCAAGAAATTATTTTCAAGGACGCTGAAAAAGCTTAGAAGACGGCATCTGGACCTAGTTTTAGGTAGAAAACGTTTAACCTCTTATGCATGAGGCTTCATCAGTTCTCTCTGACTGGTGGTTAGCATGAGGTATTTACCAAACTGCGTGGTGTTTTAGTCCTTTGCCAGCCAACAATGTCCACTATTGACTGAGTTGTTAGGGTCTGGTATTGGTGAGTGTCGTTGCCCATCTTTGAACCCTCATGTGGACTGACACTTATTGTCCTGGTGTGAATTGGGGTGGAAATGTTTGGGTAGAGATTTCAAAACAGAGTTGTAAATGGATGAGGAGTTGTGTCTGAGTTTACCACCCCTATTTAGAGAGGGGTATTCTATTTCGGCAAAAACTGCTTCTTTGACTCCTCTCTCAAACCAGCAGTGTTCTCTGGAGAGGTTCTGGACTTCACTGTCTTTAAAAGAATCCCCTTTGTCTTTCAGGTGGTGGTGGACTACTGACTCTGGCCCACTGGGGTTAGGCCTGCTGTGTTGGGCCATGCACTTGTGCAGCAGCTGTTTTGTTTTTCCAGCGTACAAGTCATTACACTCCTGACCACATTTAATTGCATATACCACATCCTTCAGATATACCAGTCTCTGGGATATTGTGGTTGAGGAAAATCCTTTTCAGCTAATCTGATAAACCAGCCACATAAGGGATGACAGTGTTATCCCCTCTTGTTTCTGGTTTATCCCTGTTGGTGTTGAGCCTCTTCATTGCTTTGGCAAAGGCCCACTTTAAGTGAATTCTGAATGTGTAGTTCCTCCTTCTTGATCCCTTCTGCAGTTGTGGGCACTTCTTGGTAGTTGCTTCTTTCTTTGCAGCCTCTTCATGGTTCCCATTTGCCTGCGGGATCCCAAGGTACTTGTAGCTGTCCTCAACATCTGCTATGTTGCCTTCTGGTAGTACAATCCCCTCAGTTCTGACTACCTTCCCTCTCGCTGTTACCATTCGACCACATTTATCCAGTCCAAATGACATTCCGATGTCCTCGCTGTAGATCCTAGTGGTGTGGATCAGTGAGTCGATGTCTCGTTCACTCCTGGCCTACAGCTTGATGTTATCCATGTAGAGGAGGTGGCTGATGGTTGCTCCATTCCGTAGTTGGTATCCGTAAACGCTCTTGGTGGTGATCTGGCTGAGGGGCTTCAGCCCTATGCAGAACAGCAGTGGGGACAGAGCATCTCCTTGGTAGATACCGCTCTTGATGTTGACATGTGCAATTGGCTTGAAGTTGGCCTCTAGGGTGGTTTTCCACATTCCCATTTAGTTCTTGATGAAGGCTTCTAAGAATCCTGTCGATGTTGTACCGTTCCAAGCATTCCAGGATCCATGTCAATCCAGGCAGTGCACAGGTTGTTATGTCTGGGCTTGCAGTCTTAAGTGACTACTTTATCAACCAGTAGCTGGTGCTTTGCTCCTCTGGTGTCACTACCAATCCCTTTCTGGGCACTGCTCATGTATTGAGCCATGTGCCTGCTCATCTTAGCTGCTATGATGCTTGACAGGAGCCTCCATGTTGTGCAGAGGCAGGTTATTGGGTGGTAGTTGGATGGTACTGCTCCCTTCTGGGGGTCCTTCAGGATCAGGAATGTCCGGCCTTCAAACCACTCAGGGTGGATTCCATCCATTAGTAGCTGGTTCATTTGTCCTTCCAGGCACTCATGGAGTGAAGTTAGCTTCTTTAACCAGTAGGTGTGGATCATGTCAAGGCCTGGTGATGTCCAGCTCTTCATACTTGAGACTTAAAATCCAGTCAAGCAGTCTGTATTGGCATACATTTATATGATGATCTTTTCTCCAAAGCTGCTTTGAACGGTATGAAAAGCATCTGCCTGGATATTTACCTTTCTCTCTCCTCATCTGTCCCTCTCTGAGCTCTATCTTCCATCCCTAAACCATGTTCCCTCTATGGAGGTGACCAAACAGTTAATGGATTAAGATAGGCTAGTTATTTTTCAGGGACAGTTATAATGTAAGTTGTTTTTTTTTTTAAGCAAAGTTCTCAATAGTTCGCTGGTCAGTGCTTCATTTAGCGTCGCCACAGTGTGACTGAAAGCAAGACATACAGTATTGTTCAAAATAATAGCAGTACAATGTGACTAACCAGAATAATCCAGGTTTTTAGTATATTTTTTATTGCTACATGGCAAACAAGTTACCAGTAGGTGCAGTAGATTCTCAGAAAGCAAACAAGACCCAGCATTCATGATATGCACGCTCTTAAGGCTGTGGAGTGGAGTGGAGTGGAATAACAGCTGAAAGGTGCCACAAGTTGGTTGACTCCATGCCACACAAATGTGAAGCAGTTATAAAAAACTGTGGTCATACAACTAAATATTAGTTTAGTGATTCACAGGATTGCTAAATCCTAGAAACAAAAACGTTTGTACAAAATAGTTTTGTGTTTGTACAGTCAACGGCAGACACTGCTATTTTTTTGAACACACCCCTTTCAACTAATTGCCCAATTGCACAGCCTTAAGAGCTTAAGATTATTCTGGTTAGTCACATTGTACTGCTATTATTTTGAACAATACTGTACAGTGCCTTGCAAAAGTAATCATACCCCTTTAACTTTTCCACATTTTGTCACATTACAACCAAAGACTTAAATGGATGTTATTGGGATTTTATATGATAGCCTAACACAAAAGTATCGCATAATTGTGAAGTGGAAGGAAAATGATACATAGTGTTCAAGATTTTTTAAAGTAAAAGTGTGGTGTGCATACGTATTCAGCCCTGAGTCAATACCTTGTCAAACCACCTTTCACTGCAATTACAAGCTGCAAGTCTTTTGGGGTACATCTCTACCAGCTTTGCACATGTAGAAACTGCAATTTTTGCCCATTCTTCTTTGCAAAATAGCACCAGTTCAGTCAGATTAGATAGAGAGCATCTGTAAACAGCAATTTTCTAGTCTTTCCACAGATTCTCAATAGGATTTAGGTCTAGTCTTTGACTGGGCCATTCTAACACGTGAATATTCTTTGATCTAAACCATTCCATTGTAGCTCTAGCTGTATGTTTAGGGTCGTTGTCCTGCTGGAAGGTGAGCCTCCACCCCAGTCCCAAGTCTCTTGCAGCCTCTAGCAGGTTTTCTTCCAGGACTGCCCTGTAGCTCCATCCATCTTTCCATCAACTCTGACCAGCTTCCCTGTCCCTGCTGAAGAAAAGCATCCCGACAGCATGATGCTGCTGCCACCATGG
>NW_018128140.1:692702-706658 GCF_001952655.1 Monopterus albus
ACCTTCTTCCACATGTTTGCTGTGTCCCCTACATGGCTTGTGGCAAACTGCAAACGGGACTTTTTATTGCTTTCTTTCAACAATAGCTTTTATGGAAGAGTAGCAAGAAGAAAGCCAAATTTGTGCTGGAGTACACGACAGATTGTCCCCCCCCCCGAGCTGTGGATCTCTGCAGCTCCTCCAGAGTTACTATGGGCCTCTTAGCTGCTCCTCTGATTAATGCTCTCCTTGCCCCAGCCTGTCAGTTAAGGTGGACGGCCATGTCTTTGTAGGTTTGCAGTCGTGCCATACGCTTTCCATTTTCAGATGATGGATTGAACAGTGCTCCATGGGATGTTCAAAGCTTGGGATATCTTTTTATAACCTAACCCTGCTTTAAACTTCTGCACAACTTCATCCCTGATCTGTCTAGTGTGTTCCTTAGTCTTCATGATGTTGTTTGTCCACTAATGTTCTCTAACAAACCTCTTGGATAAGGATCACTCACAGCTTCGAGTACATCAGAACAAATTTCCAAACTGGAACCACCTATTCACAATCTAAGTGATTATGTTCTCATCTGAAAATAAATAAATGGAGGCCCAGGGTTCTGACTCAAAATGCACGAATACTGAACTAGCACAAGGGTCTAGTGCTGTAAAAAATAAATAAATAAATGAATAAACCCCATATCACAAGGTGTCAGGAAAGCTCACCTAAAGTTACACAGTGGATTAACAGACAATCTAGGCACACAGTTGCAAAAGGAAAACTCCCATTCACCTTCTTATATGTCAGTCTGCCATCAAAAGTATTGTTACTTTAAACCAAAATGCACAGATGTCTTCTTCTCTCTTGCTCATTTGCTACTGTTCTGGGGGGCAAAAAGCTCTCTCCACTACAGCACGATTAAAAGGGAAGAATGGGTCTTGTGGCCTACATATAGCCGAAGCAACCACAGCTGCACTCATCTGTGAGCAGCTGACTAACTTTATACCTGGTTTGCCTATTTTCCTCATCTGTCGCTTTGCCATTCACATTCACACCAGCTGGACCAAACAGAAAAGGGAAATTTCAACCTACAAGAAGAAACTCTGTACACAGCTGCTGTAAAACATAAATAATTCTTTTTTGAAATAAAAGGAAAACTGGGGCTAGGTGTTTACCTTAAGTCCAGGACATTAAAAACCATTACCTGTGTTTGGAATATTGGTTTGATCATTCACAAATATTTGTATTTTAATGGCCACATCAAAACAGAAAAAAATGATCATCCTGGCATCTTAAAAACATTGCTAAAATGAGAAACTGAGAAACACCAAGAAGAGAGAACGCATTACTCCAGTCCATAGATCCTTGCACTGGCTTTCAGTTAAGTGCAGAATTGACTTAAAAGCCATATTTATTATCTACAAGTCTCTCAATGGTCTGGGCCCAAAGTATATCAGAGATATGTTTGCTGAGTACAAGCCTGGAGGGTGTCTCAGATCTGCAAGGATGGGTCAGCATTGGTGCCCAGAGTTCGAACTAAATGAGCTGAAAGGGTTTTTAGCCATTATGCTGCCAACAGCTGGAATCAGGTCCCATTAGAACCTTAGATCTGCTCTAAATGAAGCCATTTTTAAAACCAAGCTAAAAAAAAAAAAAAAAGTTTATCCACTGCTAGTGTCTTCTATTTTAATTTTACAATGTATCTTATTTTTTTCTTTCTTCTGTTCCTTTAACTTTGCATTTAAATATTTTATGTATGTAAAGCATTTTGAATTGGTCCTGTGAATGAAAATGTGCTATACAGTGGAACCTCGGTTTTCATATGCCCTACTTTTTGTACGATTCGGTTTTCGATGACTTTTTTTGTTGAAATTTTGTCCCCATTTTCGTACATCCGCTTGGTTTTCATACAGTTGATTGGTTGGTTCAGCATCATTAGTCTGTACCAAACTCGTCCGCCTGCCCGCGTGACAAGGCCACTCATTTCCCAGAAGAAATGAGTGAAGGGAAGTAACCCCAGATTGGGCCCTGATACATGAAGTCCTTATGGAGGGGGATTCCCCTTCCAAACAATAACCTCTCCGCCTCCCTCTCCCCTCCTCACCGTCTTCCATACACCAACAAGAGTCTTCACTAAAGGTAAAAGTGATGTTAAATGTTCCTTTATCCATTTCATTAGTCATTTATATTTATTTCTCATTGTTTTCTGTATGTAAAAATATAGTTACTCTCTATAAAATGTATTTTTTGGTAATATTTTTGGGTGTCTGGAATGGATTAATTGGACTTACATTATTTCTTATGGGAAATATTGCTTCAGTTTTCTTACGATTCGGTTTTCGTCGGACCTTTGCGAATGGATTAATCAGGAAAACCGAGGTTCCACTGTATAAATAAATTTATCTTGCTGAAACAAAGCTGAATAGGAAAAATTTTACCCGCTGGCATTCTCTCTTTCTCTCCCTAATAATATTTTAAACTGGCATTTTCATGTTGAAATCTCAAATGTTAAGAGTGATTGAATACTGAAGGTCTGACCAAAGGTTGGAGTTCCCACTCTGACTTTAGCTCAGAACCTCTTTATTGTACCTGTCCTAGCCATGTTGTCCTCCGAAGACATGCTGGCCTATTGTCCCTCTGAAACACATGGTGGCCCTGTAGACTACCATCTTGGTGGTAGAGCAATTGCATATCCTTCGTTTGTTTCAGATGCAAACACACACCTGTAGATAGCTCACTATTTAGTAGTGTTTTAATGTTTAAACCTTGGTCCATTTTGCTGTACAGTTAATGTTTACTGTATAGTACCCTGCTACATCTTAATGATTGGTGATTCTTGTGGTTTCGCTTTAATGTTATTTGATACCAACTTCAGCCATGAATGAACTCCAAACTACATTTTACTACTATTTTATTATTGCTACGTGGATACATTTATACCCTAATAATCTTCAAGATTTTCCATTTATTTTATTATTTTAATTAAAATACCAAATTAGTGGATAATCATGTAGGAGACTGATGCATTTGAAAGTCAACTTTATGGGGCATTCACAGGTCAGTGTTTCAGCCCTCTCACCTTGCCAAATTAAACTCAACCTCTTCTCTGACCATGAAGTTGCCCTAATTTCAAATGCAGCTGTGGATATTCAACAATCCCCTCTCAGCAAAAGGATAAGAATGGGGGGGGGGGAAGGACAAAATTATTAAAATTACTTTCTAGGACAATAGAATATTTTCAGGCCATATTATTTCACTCCTTTTCTAGAACAAAACCAGTCTACAAATTTACAAATTTTGCAGGATACATGGGATCACTGGATGAGTGTGTTTGCACCTACCCGAGTTCGGTCCTCTATATTGCAAATGTTAAGCTGCATAGGAATGTTGAAGCTGTGCAAGAAGTTTCCTCCAAACACCATAGAGTCCACTGGGGTGTACACAGCGTGAATCCAGCCTGAGCACACACACACACACACACATACACCACATATATTAATGTTCTATTTCTGTCCTATAAATGAAACTTCAGCATGTAGTTAGTGAGTGTTCCTATCTTTGTGTGGAAAAATTTTAATTTGATACCAACATTGTGAGGACATTTCAGCACTGTGAAGGGCTACTGATGCTCTGAATGTCCACATGTACGCTATGGTCGAGTAATGTAATTTTTGTCATCGTACCAGGTCTGTGAGGGTCTGCATTCATGCCAAAAGATTGTGTCCTTACATGCACATTCAGGGCTTTTGCTGTATCACAATCACCCTCAATATGAAGTATCCTTCATGTGGCAACCCCTGCTGCTATATTGTGTTTTGAAAACTTCTCACCTGATAGCTTATCACCTCAGATCAGGTAGCTGATTGCTGGTTGGGTGCACTTGGGCCCAGTGCTCCCAAACTAAATAAGATACAAGATGGACCAGATCCAGTCCCCTATTGGTACCGGGCCCGATAATATTGTTAAGGGGTGGAAGTATGGTTGCGTCATACAATACAACCAATTTAATCAAGCACCTGCAAAGGTTTCACGTGAAACAATACCAGGAGCTCATGCTAGCCAACAGACAAGAAGGCACTACCAGGCAATAGACTCTCGCCAATGCTTTCCAGAAATTATATAATTCCCCACTCGCCCCACTTTGGAGCGATCTTATTATTCCTTCCTTCAAGCTCGGGTCCTCTACCAGAGGCCTGGGAGCTTGAGGGTCCTGCGCAGTATCTTAGCTGTTCCTAGCACTGCACTCTTCTGGACAAAGATCTCAAATGTTCTTCCTGGGATCTGTTGGAGCCACTCTCCCAGTTTGGGGGTCACAACACCAATGTTCCTATTACCACGGAGACCAATTGTGCCTCCACCTTCCACATCTTTTCTAGCTCTTCTTTCAGCCACTGGTATTTCTCGAGCTTCTCGTGTTCCTTCTTCCTGATGTTGCTATCGCTTGGGATTGCTACATCTATCACTACAGCCTTCTTCTTCTGTTTGTCCACCACTACTATGTCCAGTTGGTTGGCCATTATCAGTTTGTCAGTTTGTATCTTGAAGTCCCACAGGATCTTAGCTTGGTCATTCTCAACCACCTTTAGAGGTGTATTCCATTTTGACTTTGAGACTTCCAGCCTGTACTCGGCACAGATGTTTCTGTACACTTTGCCAGCCACTTGGTTATGGTGTTCCCACTACGCCCTGCCTGCTAGCATCTTGCACCCCGCTGCTATGTGCTGGATTGTCTCAGGGGCATCTTTGCACAGCCTGCACCTGGGGTCCTGCCTAGTATGGTGGACCCCTGCCTCTATTGATCTTGTTCTTAGAGCCTGCGCCTGTACTGCCAGGATTAGTGCCTCTGTGCTGTCTTTCAGTCCAGCTTTGTCCAGCCACTGGTAGGATTTTTCGACATCAGCCACTTCTTCTGATAGTGGTACATACCGTGCAGGGGTTTGTCCTTCCATGAGGGTTCCTGCTCTTCCTTCCCTTGTTCTTCTGGTTTCTGCTGACTGAGGTATTCAACTAAGCACGTCAACATTCTGGGCCATCTGCCTGATCTGTTCATGGATCTTTGTTGTTTCATCCTAGATAGTGGCTCTGACACTCAATAATCCTTGCCCCCCTTCCTTCTGCTTAGTGTACAGTTTCAGGATGCTAGATTTGGGGTGAAACCCGCCATGCATTGTAAGGAGCTTGCTTCTCTTGATGTCAGTGGCCTCTATCTCCTCCTTTGGCCAGCTTATTATGCCAGCGGGGTACCTGATAACCAGCAGGGTGTGTGTGTTAATTGCCTGGACTTTGTTCTTTCCATTCAGCTGACTTCTCAGGACTTTCCTTACTCTCTTGCAGGTACTTTGTAGTTGCTGCTTTCCTTGCAGCCTCTTCATGGTTCCCATTGCCTGCGGGATCCCAAGGTACTTGTAGCTGTCCTCAACATCTGCTATGTTGCCTTCTGGTAGTACAATCCCCTCAGTTCTGACTACCTTCCCTCTCGCTGTTACCATTCGACCACATTTATCCAGTCCAAATGACATTCCGATGTCCTCGCTGTAGATCCTAGTGGTGTGGATCAGTGAGTCGATGTCTCGTTCACTCCTGGCAAACAGCTTGATGTCATCCATGTAGAGGAGGTGGCTGATGGTTGCTCCATTTTGTAGTCTGTATCCATAACCACTCGTGGTGGTGATCTGGCTGAGGGGCTTCGGCCCGATGCAGAACAGCAGCGGGGACAGAGCATCTCCTTGGTAGATACCGCTCTTGATGTTGACTTGTGCAATTGGCTTGAAGTTGGCCTCTAGGATTGTTTTCCACATTCCCATTGAGTTCTTGATGAAGGCTCTTAGAGTCCTGTTGATGTTGTACAGTTCCAAGCATTCCAGGATCCATGTGTGAGGCACCAAGTCATAGGCTTTCTTGTTGTCAATCCAGGCAGTGCACAAGTTATGTCTGGGCTTGCAGTCTCAAGTGACTACTTTATCAACCAGTAGCTGGTGCTTTGCTCCTCTGGTGTCACTACCAATCCCTTTCTGGGCACTGCTCATGTATTGAGCCATGTGCCTGCTCATCTTAGCTGCTATGATGCTTGACAGGAGCCTCCATGTTGTGCAGAGGCAGGTTATTGGGCAGTAGTTGGATGGTACTGCTCCCTTCTGAGGGTCCTTCAGGATCAGGACTGTCCGGCCTTCAGTTAACCACTCTAGGTGGGTTCCATCCATTAGTAGCTGGTTTATTTGTCCTGCCAGGCGCTCATGGAGTGAAGTTAGCTTCTTTAACCAGCAGGTGTGGATCATGGTGCTGTCCAGCTCTTCATACTTGAGACCCTCTCTTGAATGTCTGCCATTGTGATGATTACTGGGTCTTGCACAGGGAGGTTGCTGTGGTCTGCTCTTAGGTCCATGAGCCATTGGGCATTGTTGTTATGTGATGCCTCCTTCTCCCACATGCTCTTCCAGAATTGCTGTCTCTAGCCTTGGTGGGTCTGCTCTCATGGTATTACCCTGCCACTGAGAGTACACCTTGGATGGCTCAGTGGAGAACATTTGGTTTACTCTCCTGGCTTCAACTTCTCTGGTGTGCCTCTTCAACTGGGTGGCCAGGGCTGTGAGCCTTTGCTTGGCAGTCTCTAAGGCCTCAGGTATGGACGGTGTGTTGTACTTCTTAGGTACCCCTTTCTTCATCATGCCTTTCTGCAATTCCGATTGCTGCCTAACTTCCCTCCTTGCTGCCTTGATCTTGGTCTCCAACCTCCTTCTCCATGGAGGATGGATGTCACCATTATGTGAACATGTAAGTGTGAATGGCCAAACAGTGTGAAAGCTCAGAGTGTGCTGCAATGCGTAGAAAAGCACTATACAAGTATTAAGACCGCTGACCATTAAATATTAGAGAGCCCATGGCATGCTTTTCCTAGTTTTTTTTTTTGACTTATTTACAATGGCAAATTATTATCTTAGAAGTGACTTAAAGTTTTTAAAAAATGAGGTGTACATACAGTGCCTTGCGAAAGTATTCGGCCCCCTTGAACTTTGCAACAAGCCACCTGGGAGACACACCAAACATGTGGAAGAAGGTGCTCTGGTCAGATGAAACCAAAATCGAACTTTTTGGCAACAATGCAAAACGTTATGTTTGGCATAAAAGCAACACAGCTCATCACCCTGAACACACCATCCCCACTGTCAAACAGGGTGGTGGCAGCATCATGGTTTGGGCCTGCTTTTCTTCAGCAGGGACAGGGAAGATGGTTAAAATTGACGGGAAGATGGATGGAGCCAAATACAGGACCATTCTGGAAGGAAACCTGATAGAGTCTGCAAAAGACCTGAGACTGGGACGGAGATTTGTCTTCCAACAAGACAATGATCCAAAACATAAAGCAAAATCTACAATGGAATGGTTCACAAACAAACATATCCAGGTGTTAGAATGGCCAAGTCAAAGTCCAGACATGAATCCAATCGAGAATCTGTGGAAAGAACTGAAAACTGCTGTTCACAAACGCTCTCCATCCAACCTCACTGAGCTCGAGCTGTTTTGCAAGAAGGAATGGGCAAAAATTTCAGTCTCTTGATGTGCAAAACTGATAGAGACATACCCCAAGTGACTTACAGCTGTAATCGCAGCAAAAGGTGGCGCTACCAAGTATTAACTTAAGGGGGCTGAATAATTTTGCATGCCCAATTTTTCAGTTTTTTATTTGTTAAAAAAGTTTGAAATATCCAATAAATTTCGTTCCACTTCATGATTGTGTCCCACTTGTTGTTGATTCTTCACAAAAAATTACAGTTTTATATCTTTATGTTTGAAGCCTGAAATGTGGCAAAAGGTCGCAAAATTCAAGGGGGCCGAATACTTTCGCAAGGCACTGTATATTTTCCAAAAAAAAGCCTTAAAAAAAAACATGCTTAATGTTTGTTAATGTGTTATTTCCGTAAAGTTAAAGAGAATTGCTTTAAGGCTGGAGAAGTTACTATGTCTGCATTATGCCAATTAAAATATGAAGTTTCCTAATTACCCACTTTGTTTAGAATTTGGAGAATTGCGTGTATCCTTGGCCTCTGACCAACTAGTGATTGCTCTTATCCATCATTACTCGTATTTAATATTTTCTTTATTAGTGTTGGTTGTTTTATTGCAATGAATGCACTCATGTATCAGAATCAGACCTGAAAAAAATGTGGATTGGCCCATCACTATAAAATACCAGCATGTCACTTATTCTCTGTTCTGCTTTCTCTCCCTGCACGTCTGTTGCTCTTTACTCATCTTGTTTTACTTTATGCACCATACAGCACTCCTACACCATACTTAAATCACATGTACCACTGCACCAGAGTCAAATTCCTCATGTTTCCAACACACCTGGCCAATAAAGCTGATTCTGATTCTGATGTACATCCCGCAGTACTAAACTTACTATCACACCACATGCTCATTTGATTATTGGTTATATTTATTTGCATTTGTTTAATAAACTGATTATTTTCAACATTACACCATGTAGTCTCCCTTGTTTGTTATGGCCTTTGAGCTGGGTTGTGATATTAGTTCACACAAGGGTGTGTGCAAAATACGTCTTGCCTGTGAGACGTTTTGGCTAGTCCTCAAAACTGCAAAGCGCTGTTTGCGGTTTAAGACATGGTTTTAGGGATGAATAATGTTAAAATTAGGGTTAGTGTAAGGATTGGTATTAGCCATTTAGGTGTGATGACTGAGATTAGTGTAAGGGCCTAGGGAATGCATTACAACAATGAGCATTCATCACAACATCAGTAAGAATGTTAATGCTCACCTGAGGGTATAATGAAGGTGCAGCCCTGCTTCAGTTCAATCCTCTGGCAGTCAGATGCTCTATCTCCGAGGAAAACATCTCCCTGTTTCCCCGACAGTACCCAGTTCTCATATAGCTCCAGGTTCTGAGGGGTGGGCGGGATCAGCCAGAATACCTGAAAATACACACCTTAAACAGTCATTCTGGACTGGACTAAAAGGGCTGGACAAGACTTAAAGCTGCATTAACTGACTTCTCCCTCTAATTTCTGACCGCTAAGAGCAAAGTGAGAGTCAAAAATTCAAGCAGTATCCTCTCTTCTTCTCCCTCTACTCCTCTTCACCCCTCCTGCCTTGTGTCTGAAACTACATCATAGGTGGTCATGACAGCTGAAAATACTTGTAGCAGTCAGGCAGAGCAGCAGGGAATAACTGGCTCCAGAACTAATGAATAGGGGAAAACGGAGGCCATGGTTTTCAGCGACACTGAAATGACAATGTCAAATAAAGATTTACATGTTATCCATATGCATATGCATGTCTAACATTGATTGTAGCAGATGTACAGTACTGTACCTGCATTAACAAAAAGCAAACTGCGCAAACAAATGTTTTATTCCCCCCAGTAATATTGATACAGTACTTACAGTATGTTCCAGTGTTGTGTCAAGGTGTGTTTCCCCTAACCTGACCCTTTATCCCAACCATAACTGCAGAGGGAGACGGTACTAGAGACACATCATGACAGGGAATAGATTTCAACACAAGACCAGCCACTACCGTATCGCGTTCAATTTTATGTTCTTGATGCACATCAACAGTGAGTTGTATGTGAAACAAGAGAAATTTCACGTTATGCTTTGACAGCTGAACAAATTCCCTACTTTTCTAGTTCTTGATAGCATATTTTACAAACTTCTCACTAAAACGCTACATAGACTGCAGTGCTATGTCCGATCTAAACTGAGAAAAATTAGCAAAATCACTTCATTTGCTAATCCAAGAAAATGCGCTGGGTTTCAGCTAACTGGACAACAAAACACTAACGTTGTAGTCAGTTGGAATTACAAATACAATACAAAAGTTATTGCTATACAAAGGTATAGCTTGCTAATGATGAAGACATATACAGTGCCTTGCAAATGTATTCATACCCCTTGATTTTTTTCACATTGTCACATTACAGTCACAAACTTAAATGGATTTTATGTGACAGACCAATACAAAGTATTGCATAATTGTGAAGTGGAAGGAAAATGATACATGGTGTTCAAGATTTTTTACACATAAAACTCTGAAAAGTGTATCCAGCTCATTTTACTCTGATATCCCTAAATAAAATCCAGTGCAACCAACTGCCTTCAGAAGTCACCTAATTAGTAAATAGAGTCCACCTGTGTGTACATCAATCTCAGTATAAATACAGCTGTTCCTTGAAGGCCTCAGAGGTTTGTTAGAGAACATTAGTGGACAAACAACATCATGAAGACTAAGGAACACACTAGACAGATCAGGGATAAAGTTGTGCAGAAGTTTAAAGCAGGGTTAGGTTATAAAAACATATCCCAAGCTTTGAACATCCCATGGAGCACTGTTCAATCCATCATCTGAAAATGGAAAGCGTATGGCACGACTGCAAACCTACAAAGACATGGCCGTCCACCTTAACTGACAGGCTGGGAAAGGAAAGCATTAATCAGAGAAGCAACCAAGAGGCCCATAACTCTGGAGGAGCTGCAGAGATCCACAGCTCGGGGGGGGACAATCTGTCGTGTACTCCAGCACAAATTTGGCTTTCTTCTTGCTACTCTTCCATAAAAGCTATTGTTGAAAGAAAGCAATAAAAAGTCCCGTTTGCAGTTTGCCACAAGCCATGTAGGGGACACAGCAAACATGTGGAAGAAGGTGCTCTGGTCAGATGAGACCAAAGTTGAACTTTCTGGTCTACATGTAAAAAGGTGATGTGTGGCAGAAACATAACACTGCACATCAGCCTGAACACACCTTCCCCACCATGAAACATGGGGGCAACAGCATCATGCTGGAATTATTGGGATTTTATTTAAAATCCCAATAAAATCCATTTAAGTCTGTGGTTATAATGTGACAAAATGTGGAAAAATTCAAGGGGTATGAATACTTTTGCAAGGCACTGTATACATAGGCCAGCTACAATACTTGTGCATCTAGAAGGAAGAAAGCCACATCCCTGCCAAATTTTAGTCCTTTGGAAGCTTTTAGTGCTCTCCATCTCTGACATGACAAACAGATGTTAACCCTGTTTTTGCCTCATTCTTTGTCACACTCTTTTCTGTGCTACAGAACACAGCCTCTTGAGTCTAACAGGTCTGCTCCCATCCTGGGTTGTACCTGTACAGTAGTATCTGTCTTTGAAATGAGCCATACCGGCTTGAAAAACTAATCATATAGCCTCTGATCAGCAGGTGTGTGGAAGCACTGTGGTGTGGATTTTGTGACCACAGAGGGCAAGAAACACAAGGCCCGACAATAGTTTTTTTAGGGGGTGGGGTAGTACAGCAGGGAGAAACTTCTAAACAATTTTTTTTACTTGACTTGCCCAAATTTCTGCTTAATCTTAGTTAATGCAGCTTTAAGTACACTTACGTTTTAAAACACATAAGAACAGTAGTTGTGTTTTTTTGTTAAAATTTCAGCTATTTAACAAGCCTGAATCAGAAACTGTTAGACTGTAACTGAAAAGACAGGTTTCCCAAACAGAAACAAAAACCCTCTGGCCCAACCTTGCTTCCACTCAGTATATGGTACCACACTGAGGTCCCTCCAAAGTCAATGTGAAAGTCTGTGTAGCAGTCCTCTACACTCATCAGACAGTATCTGCACGCACACACACACACACACACACACACACACACACACACACACACAAAAAACATTTACATTGAAACATCAAGTCAATTAAATCAATTTATTTGGAGACCAAATTAAATAGATGAAGTGGTGAATTAGGTCATCCTTCCAGTAGGGCTGGACAATAAATCGATGTTATCGATTAACTCGAATGTGTAGTTTACATTGGTTTGTTTGAATGAAAATCTGTTTTATCTTTAACATCCGCCGACGCTCCCGTAGTTCCAAGTTGGCTCAGCCCACCCCCCGCGCGTTTGCCATAGAGATAGCATGGCAGCGAGCAGGGAGGAACTCGTTCAGAAAAAAGGCACAGTGTCATCAGTACTATGGAATTGGTTTGGTTTTGCCGTGTCAGACGCAGAACAAACAACACCCCGCTGCAAAGTGTGTTTAAAGTCTGTTGCTACCAAAGGTAGCAGTACGAGATAAACACAAACTGCAATTTTTAAGTAATGATTTTATTTATTAAGGGACAAAAGCTACCCATACCTACATGGCCCTATGTGAAAAAGTAATTGCCCCTTAAACCTAATAACTGGTTGTGCCACTATCAGCACCAACAACTGCAATCAAGCATTTGGAAGGTTTTCGAGCATGAACCGCCTTTTTAAGATCACACAACAGCATTTCCATTGGATTCAAGTCCGGACTTTGACTAGGCCACTACAAAACCTTCATTTTGTTTTTTTAAGCCATTCAGAGGTGAACTTGCTGGTGTGTTTTGGATCACTGTCCTGCTGCAGAACCCAAGCGCGCTTCAGCTTGAGGTCACAAACTGATGGTCGGATATTCTCCTTCAGAATCTTTTGGTAGAGAGCAGAATTCATGGTTCCATCAATCACAGCAAGTCGTCCAGGTCCTGAAGCAGCAAAGCAGCCCCAGACCATCACACTACCACCACATTTGACTGTTGGTATGATGTTCTTTTCTGAAATGCTATGTTACTTTTATGCCAGATGTAGCGGGATGCACACAAACGTTTGTCTCGTCAGTCCACAAAATATTTTCCCAAAAGTCTTGGGGATTGTCAAGACGTTTTTTGGCAAAAGTGAGACGAGCCTTTGGGTTTCCTTTTCACATAGGGCCATGTAGGGTTGGATAGAGTTTTTCTCGTAATAAATAAAAATCATCACTTAAAAACTGCATTTTGTGTTTACTTGGGTTATCTCTGTCAAATATTTAAATTTGTTTGATGATCAGAAACATGCAAGTACAACAAATATACAAAAAAATAAGAAACCAGGAAGTGGGCAAATACTTTTTCACAGCACTGTATATCCTATAGATATTTGGCTGCAGAAAAACATTAATGAGGAACTTGCTTTTGTACTTTGGGGTAATGCATGTCATTTATAGAGTTGGTTGAGTCTCTTTGTCGTTCTTTAAGGTGACGAGGCCACATGTTGTCCACCCAGTCTATTAGATCTACCTACACAGTCAAAAGAAAGAAAAAGAAATAAAGAAGACAATTCATCATTTTGCCAAGGAGAGAGTCAGCATACTAATTACATAATCTGTTCAAATGTTTTCATGTCAAAACAACTACTCTTTTGGGAGGACAGAGGTATACGGTGAGGAACAGAAGTATATGAACACCCTGCGATTTTGCAAGTTCTCCCACTTAGAAATCATGGAGGGGTCTGAAATTCACATTGTAGGTGCATTCCCAGTCTGAGAGACAGCACTGCTGAACATAAGTATTTGAACACCTGAGAAACAGCAAGAATTCTGGCTCTCAAAGACCTGTTACTGTGCCTTGAAAAAGTCCACCTCTACTCCACTCATTAATCTAAAGTAGTAGCACCTGTCTGCACTGTATTAAGGAGAGGAGGAATGGGGCCATTTATTGTGAGATTTTGAGCAACAACCTCCTTCCCTCAGTCAGAGCATTGAAGATGGGTCGTGGCTGGGTCTTCCAACATGACAACGACCCGAAGCACACAGCCAGGATAACCAAGGAGTGGCTCCGTAAGAAGCATATCAAGGTTCTGGAGTGGCCTACCTCAATCCAATAGAACATCTTTGGAGGGAGCTTAAACTCCGCGTTGCTCAAGCGACAGCCCTGAAACCTAACAGATCTAGAGGAGATCTGTGTGGAAGAGTGGGCCAAAATCCCTGTTGCAGTGTGTACAAACCTGGTCAAGAACTACAGGAAACGTTTGACCTCTGTAATTGCAAACAAAGGTTTCTGTACCAAATATTAACACTGATTTTCTCAGGTGTTCAAATACTTATGTTCAGCAGTGCAAGACAAATAAAATCTTTAAAAATCATACAATGTGATTTCCTGAATTTTTTTTTTTATTCTGTCTCTCAGAGTGGGAATGCACCTACAATGTGAAT
>NW_018128140.1:707090-707737 GCF_001952655.1 Monopterus albus
AATTCTTTAAAAAAAAAAAAAAAAAAAAAAAACATACAATGTGATTTCCTGAATTTTTTTATTTATTTTTTTATTCTCTCTCTCAGAGTGGAAATGCACCTACAATGTGAATTTCAGACCCCTCCATGATTTCTAAGTGGGAGAACTTGAAAAATCGCAGGGTGTTCAAATACTTCTGTTCCTCACTGTAGATAGATTTACTCTAGCTGCCAACAGATTTGTGTATAAAATCTATAGGATAATACAAACATGAGCCCTTCATGAAGTGTGTGGACATACTGTGGCTGGTCTCTTGACCAGGTTCTCCAGTTTGGTGTGGCTGAACTCCAGGCTGATGACATTATAGACCTTCTCTCTCTGAGATGGGGGGGTTTCATAATAACGTGTCCACTGAGCCATGGACATCTCTGTCCCCTTCTGAGTGCTCACGTCCATCACATCTATCATACGTCTGCTACCTGAGAGGGTTTTTTGGCAATGATTAGTCACAGCATTCCAGTGAAATCTGGGCAAAATAGTAACTGCTGAGACTATTAAGGTCCAAGTAAAGTAGAAATAAGTGTGTTCTGAGTTTGTCACACCACAGGAAAATGTGTGATTAACAACCACTCAACAAAATTTGAATAAAAAAAAAAAAAAAAAAAAAA
>NW_018128140.1:707750-710110 GCF_001952655.1 Monopterus albus
GTGCTCTAAAACACTGGGAGGGTCTCAGGTGATGGCACTTAAAACCACACCCAATTACGGAAATGTGCCACTTATCAGGGATGTATGAAGGGAGAACATGTATTACATCACACCCATTCTTTTTGTTCTATTTGTCTTCCAGGAAAGATGCATTTGTGAAGTGAAGGCATAGCTAACTAACTACCTAGCCAACTGTAGGTTGTATTAGGTGTAGTAACTCACAACCAAACAGAAGAACTGGTGATAATGCACTAAGGCTCAACAGTGTCAGCCTTTCACTTGTATATGCCAGTAAAAATAACAGTTGGGCACTCAAGAGTCCCTTGGGTTCTCAGTTTGTAAGGATCAGGTGCATTTTATCAGAGTCCACTGAATGAGATCAGTCAATCAGAATATACGATTTTGGCATTTATGGAGTGGGTCTGCCTCTCAGCATTGGTGTTTCAACAAGAGCAGGCGGAGCTCAGCTCCTACAAATACATAGGGAGCAGACAGCTGCAGTAGAGACAGGGAGCTCAGGAGAACTGAAAGGGAAACTAAAGTTTACAAAAAACTATGCTCACTGCAAGGCAACAGTGCTAACCACTGTTTCGCCATGCCATCCACAATGAAACCTTTGCAAGTAAAATAGGAGTAATTTATTAAAGCACCTGCTAAACAAGCATAAACTTGCAGAGAAACAGTTTCAGCTTTGCCCACAGGCATTATGCCAGTTAAAATATGGGGTTTCTAAATTACCCGCTTTGCTTAGAGTGTTACAAATCTCTTTTTATTGGTACATATATGTATCTATGGAGGAGAAATTCAAATTAATTAATGCCCATCGCAGTTCGTTGTGCTGTCCACTTGCAACACAATACCGGTAGCAGGAGTTGTGCACATTCACAAACTATCCTCTTGTTTTAAGGAAGAGGCTCTCTGTTCTGTTCTGAAATACAAACCCCAATTACAATGAAGTTGGAGCATTGTGTAAAACGTAAACACAAACAGAATACAATAACTTGCAAATCCTTTTTGACCCATATTTAACTGAATACACCACTGTTAGGTAATTTCTTAGTTAGATATTGATTAGAGATCTGTTGTATTAGAAGATGTTAGTGTAGCCAGGATGTCTTCCTCAGGCTGTTAAATGCAAGGTTAGTTAAAGCAGAGAAAGGCTGCAGTCAGGGACGAATGTTATTATGACGGTAAAAGTAACCATAATATTTGTCTTAATGTGTAATGTTATGTCAAATTGTTTTAGATACACACCACGAAAACAACAGCCACACACATTATTTTCTTCATGTTTGGTCTACTGCTCTGCTCAGCTGCCAAGCTGGCATATCAGGTGACGTCACGGTTGGACAGCCCAGAAATGATTAATATTGTATAGCAATTCTTGGTTGGGGGTCTTTTCTGCTTCCGGGCTGCTTGGGCAGCCTGGGGTTGGAAGATCTCTGGACTTGAAGTGTTAATTCTTGCCTGTGCCTCTTTGAATAAACCAGCACGGTTATATTTTTATATAATCATGTGGTCTGAGTCGTCCCTCTGAGTTCCTGGTTTGAAAGAACTGGACGAGGCTTTATAATAGAATAGAGCCTTTACCACAAAAACAAGATATTTAATGTTCAAACTGATAAACTTTATTGTTTTTTTTGCATTCACTCATTTTGAATTTCAAGCCTGCAACACATTCCAAAAGAGCTAGGACAGGGGTATTTTTACCACTGTGTTACATCATCTTTCCTTTTAACAACACTTAATAAGTGATTAGGAACTGAGGACACCAATTGTCCTTGGATGGCAGCATATTTTGCTCCAAAACCTGTATGTACTTTTCAGCATTAATGGTGCCTTCACAGATGTGCAAGTTACCCACGCCATTGATAGTAACACACCCCCATGCCATCACAGATGCTGGCTTTTGAACTTTGCACTGATAACAATCTGGATGGTGCTTTTCCTCTTTAACCCGGAGGACATGATGTCCATGATTTCAAAAAACAAATTTGAAATCGAAGAGGAGGCCTACAGGTGTGGGGACAGGACTCTGTACAGCCAGGCCAGGAACACACTGACAAGGGAGATCAGAACAGCAAAGAGAAGCTACTCTGAAAAGCTGAAAGCTCAGGTTTCAGCCAACGACCCCTCGTCTGTGTGGAGAAGCCTGAAAAGCATCACTGGCTATAGGAAACCATCCCCCCTGCTGTGGAGGTCTGTCAAGTACCAGAAGACCTGAATGTGTTCTACTGCAGGTTTGACAAACCCTCCCCCCTCACCCTCCCCACCTCAGACCCGGCAGCCACTCCCCTGACAACTACCACCCTTCCCCCAAGCCCCCCCCCCCATAAGGCTGCGCTGATCAACCGGGCCCC
>NW_018128140.1:710622-722364 GCF_001952655.1 Monopterus albus
ATAAGTGGGGTCAAATTATGGAATAATTTAACTGTGGACATGATAAATAGTACTAGAATTTAGGAGTTTAAATATAAATGTATGTGTTATACAAGATATATGCAAGAATAAGATTTATTCGAGAAGGCATTGAGGAAACACTCTGTTTTATCTATGTAGAGATACTGCTTGCAGCTGATGATGCATGAAATTTTGTAATATGATGTCATGGGGTAGGACTGGATAAGTCTGACTTCTTCCTACTCCATTCAAACATGTATTAGGTGTAAGCAAACTGATTTTGGATTAGTATTTGTTGGATATGTGAAATTATGTGTGTTGTTGTCATTTGTTCTGTTCTGCATGTTTGAAAGAATAAAATCAATCAATCAATCAATCAATCAATCAGGTGAGGCTGGGGAAAACCACATCCAGCACCCGGACAATAAGCACAGGCACACCCCAGGGATGTGTGCTCTCCCCTCTGCTGTTCGAACCGCTCCCCTCTGGACGGCGTGACAGGTCACTGTGCGCCAAGATAACTAGGCACAGGGACAGTTTCTTCCCCCAGGCTGTAACTTTGATGAACACTTGACCCACGACAGCATGACTGGACAATAACCCTCAGCGCAATACCTTTCCTCAGTGTAATACCTGTAAATATACATTGTACAGAGAATACAGATCCGTACAGTTGTCTTATTCAAGTACTATTTTTATTCCTATTTATCTCATCTCACAATATACATTCTTTAGTCTATCTGCATTGTTGACTGCCTGTTTATACTGCTTATTTTGCACTGTTTGTTGCTTGCTAATGCTGCTTATTTTGTTATATTACACAGCTTTATGTTGGATTACTGTTTACTTGCCCCTTGCATGGGGATATGTACATGCACATTGAGAGCCGATGTACCAGAGTCAAATTCCTTGTGTGTCCAACACACCTGGCCAATAAAGCAGATTCAGATTCTGAAATGTGGACTCAGACCACAGCACACTTTGCATCAGTCCATCTCAGATGAGCTCGGACCCAAAGAAGCCAGAGGCGTTTCTGGGTGTTGTTGATGTATGGCTTTTGCTTTGCATGGTAGAGTTTTAACTTGCACTTGTAGATGTTGCGACGAACTGTGTTAACTGACAATGGTTTTCCGAAGTGTTCCTGAGCCCACATGGTAATATCCTTTAGAGAATCATGTCTGTTTTTAATGCAGTGCCACCTGAGTGATCGAAGGTCACGGGCATTCAGGGTTGGTTTACGGCCTTGCCGCTTATGTGCAGAAGTTTCTCCGCATTCTCTGAATCTTTTGATATTATGGACTGTAGATGATGAACTACCTAAATTCCTTGCAACTGTACGTTGTTCTTAAACTGTTTAACCATTTGCTCATGCAGTTGTTCACAAAGTGGTGAACTGCGCCCCATCCTTGCTTGTGAATGACTGAGCCTTTTGGGATGCTCCTTTTATACCCAATCATGACGCGGGCCTGTTTCCAATAAACATTCAACTGGGGAATGTTCTCAACAGGTGTTTTTTAAGCATTAACAAACTTTCCTAGTCTTTTGTTGCCCTATCCCAGCTCTTTTGGAACATGTTTCAGGCATGAAATTCAAAATGAGTGAATATGCCATGGGGACTTTAATGGGTGGTAAAGGGCTGGAATCTTGGATGTACTAGGTATAAATAAATTGATATTGGATTATGTGTAAAATTATGTGTGTTGTCATATCAACTGTTTTTACATGCTTGAAAGAATAAATCAAATCAAAATCAAATCTTACCGTTTATTACAATTATTTAAATAAACTATATTTATCCAGCTCTAAACTGATGTGGACAAAGTAGACAGCTGAAGCTTCATTTGAGCCCAAGACACACTTTGGAGTGCACAGAACAAGAGCTGTATATCCTGTGCTTCATTTCTTATAACGTAGTCGCATTTCAAATAAAAACCTTCAGGATTGGTACATAAAGAAGGAAGTTACACTGACTATTATCATATACATTTGGACAAGCCAATATCATTTCATGACCAACCTGAAAAGTCCCAAACATATCAATTAAAGTTTAGTCTTACCAACAAACATCTTGACATCATTGACAGTGAAGTCGGGATCAGGCATCCTACAGAACAAGAGGTTACTCATGTTACTTGTGCTCATGTTTGGTTTCTTAATCAAATTATGACAGCAGTTATTTTTCCAGTGGAGAAGAAAGATCAAGCAAGTTACCAAAGACTACATAAAAAGGCTTGAAGAAGTAATTAAAATGATGAGGAGGAAGAAAAAAAAAGCCTACTTTATTCCTAGTCCATCAGGCTTCTCAAAGATGATTGGATCCCTCAGACCACCTCTCTGAATGAATTCGTATGTAAAGTCTAAAAACACACACACACACACACACACACACACACACACACAAAGACTATTTTCATCCCATTTTTGTGGTTTGCCATCTGCCATTTTTAAATAATTCCTGACAGTCTTGGCAATAACAACCGATTTGATTGCATAAACGACATCAATATCTATCACAGTAATCTGTGTCAGCCATGGGGGCAAGACGGAGTGATGTCAAATACTGCAACTTGCTGTTGTCACCAGGCAGCCTATCATGTTAAACTCATATCAGAGCTTTATCACAATAAAATGCAAATCTCACCAAATGTTCTGGCCTACCTTTTCCCTCCATGCGAATAACACGGTCAGAGGTAAATCTCTGACTGTTAACTTTCTCCTCCAGGTCAAACATCCTCCTTCCATCAATTTCTTCATCGGAGATGCCATCATCATGGTAACGTCGTCGGGTACCAGCCCGCTAGGAAAGGGAAATAAAAAGTGAAGGGGTAAATATAAAATAGGAGACAAAGTAAAGGTAGGTGACAGAGAAAAGACAAATAGTGGAACGAGGACAAGTTCAAGTTCAAAGTGTTTGTCATATGCACAGTTAGGAAACGTGTTTCCCTGTTCAATGAAATTCTTACTTTGCTGTCCACGTGAATGCCACAAAATACAAATGAAATATAAAGTAGATGAGTAACACAAAATCTAAGGCACTTTAAGCAGCAATACAATTAAAAAAAAAAAAAAAGAATATACAGAGAATGTATGCTGCATGGGAGCAGCATGTGCAGCAGCCAACAGTCATTGTGCAATTATGCATGTGCAAACTGAGAATGTAAACAGTACATCACATATTTCCTGGTAATAAATTCCTCAGCTGTTTAGAAGTCTGATGGCAGAGGGAAAGTGAGTTTTTCAGTCTAGTGGTCCTGCATTTCGCACTTCTGAACCTCCGGTGAGAGGGTTGGGAGTCGAATAGTCCGTGCTGCGGTGGGTTGGATCTTTGAGGATGGAGGCAGCTTTCCTACGCACCCTGCGGTGGTAAATGCTCTGCAGAGAGGGCAGTGGAGTCCTGGTGATCTTCTCCACAGTCTTTACCACTCTCTGCAGGTGCTTGCGGTCCATAGCAGTAGTGCTGCCATACCAGACAGTGATGCAGCTAGTCAAGATGCTCTCATTGATGCAGCTGTAGAAGTTGCAAAGGATCCTAGGCGACATGCCAAACCTCCTCAGGAAGTACAGCTGCCGTTGGGCCTTCTTGACCAGCTGTGCGGGGTTAAGTCTCCAAGTAAGGTCCTCACTGATGTGGATGCCCAGGTATTTGAAGCTGCTCAATCCTCTCCACTTCGAGCCCGCGGATGAACAGTGGCTGATGAGATCTCCTCTCCTTCCTCATGTCCATTATCATCTCCTTCGTCTTGTCCATGTTGAGGCTGAGATTATTGTCCTTGCACCATGACACCAGACCAGCCACCTCCCTCCTGTAGGCTGCTTCATCCCCACCAGTGATGCGACCCATCACTGCGGTGTGTCCGCAAACTCAAAGTGACAGTGGTGCAGTGGGTATAGCAGTCGTCTCTAAACCAGAAGGCTGAAGGTTCGAATCTCGGTGCCGGCAGTCTCCTCCCCCCCTTCAACAGATTGTTATTGGTTACTCTCTCAAAACACTTCATAATGATTGGGGTTAGTGGTGCTGGCCTGTAGTCATTCAGGCTCTTCTGACCGGGCTCTTCTTGGGAAGAGGGACAATGGTTGTGGTCTTAAAGCAGGTGGGAACAATGCTCTGGCTGAGGGAGGAATTGAAGATGGTGGTGAGAACATCAGCCAGCTCGCTGGCGCATGCCCTGAGAGCCCTCCCAGTGATGTTGTGCGGTCATGCTGCTTTGCAGGGGTTGATCTTCCTCAGGACTTTGCGTGCCTGGCCTGGTGAGACAGTTAGTGGAGGGGAGGTGGGGGGCTGGTTGGTCTCGGTGTGTGTGTGCCTCCTCTCTGGGCTGTCGCTGGAGGTCTTAAAGCAGGTGTAGAGGTCATCCAGCAGGCTATCTGGTGAACAGTGCTTATAAGCACCTTTAGTGTTTGTGTTCTCGCTTTAGATTACACTACTAGTTCATTATGCATCAGTTTTTGTTCACAAAGCATGTACTGCCCCTGATTTAAATGGTATAGTAAGTGGCACAAAAGAAGTCTTTGCTGCAATCTCAACCACTGCCAAGGTGCACAAATGAGGAGAAAACAGACTAGAGAACAAAAAGTCCAGCAAAACTCAGTGTTTTAAAGCAACTTAATACAAAAGAACCAAAGCGCGGTTTTGCTCGGTGGTAAGAGCAGAGCTCCCAGTCCACTGGTTCTCAGCCGGAGAATCCACTGGAGCTCCCATGCACTGACCCCAGTATAAGCACGACCCCCTCCCTGCCTCACATTCTAAATGAATGGTCAGCAGGTTTGACAGGTAACAAAGGGATAATTCCAAGATGAGTCATCAACTCCCTTGTGCTCCATAATCACACACAGTTCTCTCTCACTGCATTCAACAATGGAACTAATGCACTGACTGGGCACTTTATTAGGTACACCTGTACAATTGTGTGCATTTCGATGCAACACTTCCATCCTAACAACTGCGTTCATGAAGCTCAATATGTTTCAGTTTTTGGTGAAATTGTCATAAATGTATAAATGCAATTATAGGTTTATTATTGAGGTCAGAATTAAAGGTGCTGTTGTACTGGACCACATTATATTCAGAGGTGTGTAGTGAGGTGTAGTGGGTAATGACTTTTGAATAGTCATTAAATTGAAAAAAAGACTATTTCATAGGACTATGATTTTGTCTGTTTTTCCCCTTGCTTTTACCGGCACCTGAATACAGTCAAAAAGTTCTGTGTGGAGTTTATTTGAGAAATAAACAAAAATGAGGTGCAGTGCAAACTCTGCTAGGTTAAGTTAGCATATCATAAATTGACAACAACTATGCATAGCCATTGGAAGACAAGGCGTCCAGCATGTGGTCCACAGATCAACAGTCAATGGCTACCTTTGTCACCCAAAGAAGGAAATTTGATGATCGACATGCAGAGCAAAACAGCCCTCATCACAAAGATGACAGACATGCTACGTATTAGCTTTGTCAGGGGGGAGGGTTTTTGAAGTTTGACGGCATTTGTTCAGCCAGGGTATACGGTCGCATCAAAAAAAAAAAAAATGGTGACAGCACAACTAGATAAGCTGTATGATGATAATGCATGTGAGCTGTACAGTCGTTACAAATGAATGCTGTTGTATGCGATAGTCACCTGGCATTATATAAGCAACTGGAAAATACAGAGTGCTGTTCTTCAGTCTAAAGCAACTCTGGAGAGGCATACTGCTAAAAAACCTAGCAAATGTGCTTTCCACCACCATGGAACATTGGGTACTTCCCAGCAAATGCCAAATATTATTTCAGCTTGAAGTGGCCATTACTACTCCACTCTTCCTTGCCCCTTCTGCCATGTCTGTGAAACTACGTCATATGTAGCAACTACAGCTGGAAACAGATTCAGCAGTCAGGCGGCTCTGCAGTAATATTAACAAATACAGTCCATAGAGCCTGTGATTTTCTGTGGCATTGCAACAAGAAGGGTCCTTTTTCCTACCTAAAGCAGTAACACAAGCAAATTATACAAATGAATGTTTTTTCCCCCAGTAATATCAATACAGTACTAATGTTCCAGCCACTACTGCATCACTTGCAGTGTTACAGTGCCTTGCGAAAGTATTCGGCCCCCTTGAACTTTGTGACCTTTTGCCACATTTCAGGCTTCAAACATAAAGATATAAAACTGTAATTTTTTGTGAAGAATCAACAACAAGTGGGACACAATCATGAAGTGGAACGAAATTTATTGGATATTTCAAACTTTTTTAACAAATAAAAAACTGAAAAATTGGGCGTGCAAAATTATTCAACCCCCTTAAGTTAATACGTTGTAGCGCCACCTTTTGCTGCGATTACAGCTGTAAATCGCTTGGGGTATGTCTCTATCAGTTTTGCACATCGAGAGACTGAAATTTTTGCCCATGCCTCCTTGCAAAACAGCTCGAGCTCAGTGAGGTTGGATGGAGAGCATTTGTGAACAGCAGTTTTCAGTTCTTTCCACAGATTCTCGATTGGATTCAGGTCTGGACTTTGACTTGACCATTCTAACACCTGGATATGTTTATTTGTGAACCATTCCATTGGAGATTTTGCTTTATGTTTTGGATCATTGTCTTGTTGGAAGACAAATCTCCGTCCCAGGCTCAGGTCTTTTGCAGACTCCATCAGGTTTCCTTCCAGAATGGTCCTGTATGTGGCTCCATCCATCTTCCCATCAATTTTAACCATCTTCCCTGTCCCTGCTAAAGAAAAGCAGGCCCAAACCATGATGCTGCCACCACCATGTTTGACAGTGGGGATGGTGTGTTCAGGGTGATGAGCTGTGTTGCTTTTACGCCAAACATAACATTTTGCATTGTTGCCAAAAAGTTCGATTTTGGTTTCATCTGACCAGAGCACCTTCTTCCACATGTTTGGTGTGTCTCCCAGGTGGCTTGTGGCAAACTTTAAACAACACTTTTTATGGATATCTTTAAGAAATGGCTTTCTTCTTGCCACTCTTCCATAAAGGCCAGATTTGTGCAGTATACGACTGATTGTTGTCCTATGGACAGAGTCTCCCACCTCAGCTGTAGATCTCTGCAGTTCATCCAGAGTGATCATGGGCCGCTTGGCTGCATCTCTGATCAGTCTTCTCCTTGTATGAGCTGAAAGTTTAGAGGGACGGCCAGGTCTTGGTAGATTTGCAGTGGTCTGATACTCCTTCCATTTCAATATTATCGCTTGCACAGTGCTCCTTGGGATGTTTAAAGCTTGGGAAATCTTTTTGTATCCAAATCCGGCTTTAAACTTCTCCACAACAGTATCTCGGACCTGCCTGGTGTGTTCCTTGTTCTTCATGATGCTCTCTGCGCTTTAAACGAACCTCTGAGACTATCACAGTGCAGGTGCATTTATACGGAGACTTGATTACACACAGGTGGATTCTATTTATCATCATTAGTCATTTAGGTCAACATTGGATCATTCAGAGATCCTCACTGAACTTCTGGAGAGAGTTTGCTGCACTGAAAGTAAAGGGGCTGAATAATTTTGCACGCCCAATTTTTCAGTTTTTTATTTGTTAAAAAAGTTTGAAATATCCAATAAATTTCGTTCCACTTCATGATTGTGTCCCACTTGTTGTTGATTCTTCACAAAAAATTACAGTTTTATATCTTTATGTTTGAAGCCTGAAATGTGGCAAAAGGTTGCAAAGTTCAAGGGGGCCGAATACTTTCGCAAGGCACTGTACATACTTGACACACATAAGGTTCTATGTGAAGCAAGAAAATTTACATGTTACACTTTGATAGTTGGGGAAAAAACTCCCCACTTTTGTAGCTGTGTTGATGGTGTAAATTTTAGCATCTCACTAAAATGCTACATGGACTGCTGTGTCATGTACAACATATGCAAACCATGTGGCCTTGAACAAAACTGAGCATAGTGAGGAAAATTACTTAATTTGCTAATTAGGGAAAAGTGCTGGTTTCTGCTATTTGAACAACAAAACACTAACAGTGCAGTCAGTTGAAATGACTCCAAATTACAACCAGAATAAATCTATACAAAGGAACAAAATTGAAATGCTCATGTTAGCTTGCTAATGATGCCGATATATACGGGTTAGCCAGGTATTTAACATGTCCAAAGGAAGAAAATCTCATCTGCGTAAAATTTTAGTTCTTTGGATGATTTTTAGTGGTCTCCATCTCTGACATGCCAAACCATTGTTAACCCTGGTTTTTCCTCATTCTTTGTCGCAATCTTTCCGTGCTACAGAAATCTTTCTGTGGCCTCTTAGATCCAACAGGTCCGCTCCCATCCTGGGTTGTACCTGCACAGGGAGCCTCCCTGGTCTTTGAAATGTCCCATATTGGTGTGAAACACAAGTCCTATAACCTCTGATCAACGGGGGCATGGAAGAAGTGCAGCGCAGATTTTAACAACAGTGGCCACAGAGGATAAGAAATAAACACAAGGCATGAAGAAGAGTAGGGTGGGAACTTAGACCACGTTCACACTCTAGGCTGAAGTGACTCAAATCTGATCTTTTTGCCTAAATGCGACCCATATCCGATTTCCTTATGACAGTGTGAACAGCACAAATCCGATTTTTTCAAATCCGACCCAGACCACTTTCATATGTGGTCCTAAATCGGATACGTATCCGATGTTTTGCAATGCGACTTCAGTCCTCACTCGGAAATTATTAATGAATTCTGTGTCAGTGAAGCCCCTCACGGAATCCCACCAGTCCTGGCTCCGACTCCGCACCCACACATTCCTCTGTACACAGGTAGCAGCCACTGCTCCACAAAAGGCCATAAGCAATATTTGTGCTCTCCTTCTTCTTGATATTCTTCTTATTATTATGTCTTTATTTCAATTGCAAATTGTAAGGTACATCGCTACGCACATGCTATCACGAGCCACACCCCTTTTTATTTCCGCAAACACAGTACGCCGCGTCTGGCGTCACGTCCTCTTCTGCGCATGCTGGTCACTTCAGGACCGTATACCGTTCACACATGAGACAGATGGCAGTCGCATTTAAATGACAGTGTGAACAACAGCGCAAAAAAAAATCCGATCTGAGCATTAAGACCTGCAGTGTGAACGTAGTCTTAGTACACCCGTGGGCAAAAAAAACACTTCTAGACCATTTTTTTTAACTTGATTTATCTAAATTTGTGCTGAATCTCAGTTAATGCAGCTTTAACATCCCTACTCCATCTGAACACCATATCTTATTTTTCCTCGTTCAAAACAAAAACAAAACATACAGACACAATGGGGACTGTGCCGCCACGAGACAGCACATAAATAAACTCCGTGTAATAATAGTTGGCCTACTGTTTAAAGCCATAGATACCCAGCGAGGAGCTGAACTTTATGGGATGTGTTTTTTGTTTTTTTTACCCTGGCTTTGCCATTGTTTTTATGTCTTACCATGGTTATCTAAAAACGTATACAAAACAGTAAATCCAAGTAAACACACACAGCACCCACGGTATAACATTATTCTGATAGTGAGTTAAGTTATGAAATCCGCTGATACTTTGAAAAACTTACCAGCCTTTTGCTGTAGCGCGGCTTCGAATTATCCATCATCACTCCAAAAAGTTTTGTCCAACCTTAAGCTGTAATGTTACTATAGTACCACATGGCTCACTGGTGAGTAGGCTAAGCAACATCCGCAAAGTGGGTTTATAAAAAGTAAACTGACCATCTTAGGATTCTCCCGTTTAGTCAACGTTAACGGAGATGAGAATACGCTATTTTTACCATCTCTGCTAAGCTCTAAAACGTGCCTAACATTAATTGCTCTCAGTCTAGCATTTCATTTACACCTACTGACTTAACACGTGTAGTGAACCCACTAATGCCAAATATAGGAATTAATGTGCAGTCCCACTCGTTTAAAAAGGTTAACGCTAAGCAAAGTACAAACAGTTACATGATCAAGTCAACTATCCGAAAAGCGTTGTTGTTTATTTTCGCCATCCCAAGTCGTGTCCATATAATGCTAGCCACCCCGCTTCTGCCGAAAACAAAATTATCCATATAGTTATATTAGAATTCCTTCATTCCGATAGTTATGATAAACTACGAGAAATGCTATATGCTGCTACTACTATTTATACAAATGTAGCACAGCTAATAGAAACCCAGAACCGCAGCCATTTTGTATATCATCACAAAAACACATCATAATCTCACGCCTACAAACATGCAATTGGCCAGTCACAGATATGTTCAGGAGGGGATTCATTGGACTACAACATTGTCACTCACGTGAAAAACCGGTAACTGTGATTGGACAAGAACACCAAATAGACGTATAAATAACTGTAAAGCTACCAATAACAGCACAATAAGAAAACGACCTGATACCTTATTGGTTAATAAAGCCCAATGGCATTGATTGGTGGACATATACACAATTAGTAAAGAGAAGAAGCCAATCGTGTGACGATAGAACAAACTACCGACCGTCCATTACCGAACTTAGCTATTCGTCACTCAGAAATAACCGAAATTACCTCGGAGGTAACTTGTCTTAGAGCGCTTACCCCCATATTTACATAAGTCTGTCCACTTCCAAGCTCCTGTAGTGATCCCAAAAGTATGATGTCTTCTGTGGCCCGTGCTTTCCTTCTTAACGTCTCATTTCGCAGAGACACGTTTTGTAGCCTTCATCTCTACAGGGAAGTGCCTTAAGGTCCATAAATGGAAGTGTGCTTTGAACTAGCTACTGTCGATTGGCTGGAAAATGTTGCATGGCCGTTGTGATAGGTGGCAGTGAGTTGTCTTTCAAATACCACAACTGGAATACGGCGAGCGAGAGGAACATCTCAGACTGACGCGCACTACCAATAAAACAATATAATAATCATCCAACAGATTCATCTTAGTTTAAGTCAACACGTAGCTATAAATTACATCGTTTATACAAAAAGTAGCTGTAAACAATGTACACAAGAAAGGAAGGGCATAGACATTTACTCTACATGTTAACAAAGTGTATACACACATATTGTATAATACCCCGATGCTCTGCTACACCTCTATGTAGACTAGGCTCCTCCCGTTGTCCTGTGGCCACAAACAATAGAGGACTCTGCATCATTCAAAAACATTTTGACACATAAAATGCATACCCTAGGTTTTAAGTGGACCGTAAACCAGATTATGTCTTCCTATTGTTAGGATATAACCTAAGCCAAGGGTTTTCAAAGTGTGTGGAGGTGAGCCTCCCTTCAGAGAAAATTATGAAAACAACCCTGCCAACACATGCACACAAATTTATTATTTGTGCATCCCAATCTTCCACTCAACCATAAAAATTGCTTTCAACAATAAATGTAAACATATTTTAAACAACACTTTTGAAACACAATTCTACCCTCATAGACACATTTACTTTCCATCAGTGGCGGGCTGTGCATTTCGTACCTGGGCCTTCAGTGGGGACTTACCCAACTTAAATCACCTCTTAATACCACCACTATCACATTGCAATTATAGAAACCATCAATACTATACAAAAACGCAATATAATAAGCATGGGATTACAGAGAGAGAGAGAGGTATTTCGCGTACTGAGGGTGAATACCATTTTTACTAAGGCAAGAAACCCAGTTAAGACAACTCCAAACCTCTACACTACAACTGCAACTGTACATCATCTGGAGCAGTTCAGACTCAATATTTATCTAATAGCATGACAAAAACATACAAAATTTAAATTAAATACATCATACTCACCAGAGATGCTATTTATTTATAGACAAAAT
>NW_018128140.1:722853-723651 GCF_001952655.1 Monopterus albus
ATGTGAATTTTACCTGTGATCCTCTGAATAAACCAGCACGGTTATTTTTTATAAAATCTACAGCAGTCTCTTTCGTCTCATTGAGAGTTCCTGGTTTGAAAGAACCGGAAGAAGCTACAAAGAAATAATGGTTGTGCTCCTTCTTTCTACAACTCTGTTTTGAGATCTTTGCCCAAACATGCCCACCAGGACAATAGGCATTGGTCCACAGGTGAGGGTTCAAAGACAGGTAACGATGCTCACCAATACTGGGCTATAACGACTCAGTCGTTAGGGGACATTGTTGGGCATCAAAGGACTGTAACAACACCAATGGGGATAAATATCTCAACTCAACGGCAGTCGGGCAGAACTGATGAACCCTCTTGGATGAGAAGTGAAACATCTTTGACCTAAAACCTAGTCCAGTTGATTTTTCTACGTTTTTTTCAGCTTATTATGACCTGGATGACTAAGAATCTGCATGGACATGTTGCTACTCACTTTGGGAATGACAGTCAGGAAACTGGCTGACTATTGTTAGGTAATTTTTTAGTCAGATAAATATTGGTTAGATATTTGTTGTATTAGAAATGTTTAGTGGAGACAGGATGTCTAGCTCAGGCTGTTAAATGCTTAGTCATTCTCATGAGTTTTTTTGCAGGGTGCATATGGCCAAGGACAACTAGATAGAAAAAGTTTGCAGGCAGGAAGATATTGTTATTATTATTGTTAGGTATTTTCTTAGTTAGGTAGATATTTAGGGATTTGTTGTCTAGAAATGTGTAAGGCAGACAGGATGTCTAGCTCAGGCTGTTT
>NW_018128140.1:729468-730635 GCF_001952655.1 Monopterus albus
AAAAGCTGTTGAATGTTGTACCTCTGTCCAGGGCGGAGCAGCCCAAGAAGATAAAATGCATTGTAAAACATGATTCAGGATTCAGAAGCCGGTTTTCCTGCGGGAGCTCTGTCTCTCTGAATCCAGCGCTGTAAGACTTTCCTGTGATCAGACTTTCAGTAAACTTTCTGTTGATTTTAAGCAGTCCTCTCCTGTCTTCACTTTTCATGCCTCCAACAAAAGAATTGGGTTAATTTCTAACAACACGATTTTTATCGTGTCAACCTAAATCAAATGTCCCTGTTGTCCCCACATTAGGCATCCAAGGAGGAGAGCGCCCACCCCCTTACCACCCCTTCCAGGGAAAGCCCAGAGCTGAGTACCTAGGGAAAAATCTGAAATACTAACATAAAATAATGGCATGTAAGCTAGTCTTTGTTGCTGTGGTCCTATATGTAAGCTTCTATGCGAAAGCTGAGTCTTCATTGCAATTATAGCATTTTTCAGAAAAAAATGTGGACTTTGTTAGGTAATTTCTTAGTCAGATAGATATTGATTAGATATTTGTTGTATTAGTTTAGTGGAGACAGGCTGTCTATGCTCAGGCTGTTAAATGCTTAGTTCATTGTCATGAGTTCTGCAAGCTGCATGGGGGCCCCAAGGACAACCAGATAGAAAAACTCAGCAGGCAGGATGAATATTGTTATTATTATGATATGTTTAGCCGTAATCTTAATCATAATATCTTCCGAGGCTTAATGTCCGGACATGTCCCTGAACGTCCTGTATGTTTTTAGATACACACCACATGATCAACACTCACACACACATTGATTCTCTCCATGTTTTGACTACTGCTACGGCCAGCTGTGAAGCTGGCATATCAGGTGACGTCACGGTTGACGTTCCTGTGTAGCATGGGTTAGCCCAACCAAGGGATAAAATTGTATAGGCATGAGGGTTCAGGGTCTTTTATCCTTGATGCTGCCTGTGCGCAGGTTTGGGGGTGGAAGATGCCTGGACGTGTAATGTTAATTTTACCTGTGATCCTTTGAATAACCCAGCACGGTTATTTTTTATATATCCAAGTGTTCCGCCTCATCTCTCTGAGTTCCTGGTTAGAAGAACTGGGTAATATCTTACAGACTCAAATCTTACAATTCCCCCTTTTGACATGATTTTATCATG
>NW_018128140.1:735721-740547 GCF_001952655.1 Monopterus albus
TGCTGTGATAAATGGAACCCTGAATTCTGCTGTGTACCAAAATATCCTGAAGGAGAATGTCCGGCCATCCGTTTGTGACCTCAAGCTGAAGCGAACTTGGGTTCTGCAGCAGGACAATGATCCAAAGCACACCAGCAAGTCCACTTCTGAATGGCTGAAGAAAAACAAAATGAAGACTTTGGAGTGGCCTAGTCAAAGTCCTGACCTGAATCCAATTGAGATGCTGTGGCATGACCTTAAAAAGGCAGTTCATGCCCGAAAACCTTCCAATGTGGCTGACTTACAACAATTCTGCCAAGATGAGTGGGCCAAAATTCCTCCACAGCGCTGTAAAAGACTCATGGCAAGTTATCGAAAACGCTTGATTGCAGTTGTTGCTGCTAAGGGTGGCCCAACCAGTTCTTAGGTTTAGGGGGCAAACACTTGTTCACACAGGGCTTTGTAGTTTTGGATTTTGTTTTCCCTTAATAATAAAAACCTTCATTTAAAAACTGCATGATGTGTTTACTTGTGTTATCGTTGACTAATATTTAAATTTGTTTGATGATCTGAAACATTACAGTGTGACAAACATGCAAAAAGATAAGAAATCAGTAAGGGGGCAAATACTTTTTCACACCACTGTAGGAAATACAAAGAAGAAACAATATAATATAACAATACAAAATAACTATATAATGAATGATTATACAGCATCTTAACAAAGATGATGCAGTGACAATTTGCTCTATAATAAAGGACAGGAAGAGCTTCCATTGAACAACTGAGAAAAAAAGGAGAGGGACAGCTTTGTGATAGAGCAAGCAGAGGAGGGAATAACAAGAGTGATGGAAAAAAGAAAATCTCATTCAAAAAATGAACGTACTGCAGAAGAGAGAAAAAAAGAGGTGGAGAAAAAAAAGAGGTGGAGAAGAGGAAACAATGACAAATTACAACAAATATGAGGGCCAACAGAATTCTAATATATCACCTAGCCAGACTTCTCTGCCAAATCACTAAATATGCAAATAATGCTGTATTTATTACAATGACAAACCAGGCCATCACATAGGCAGACAAATGAAATACAATGCGCACTGACAAATGCCTATTCACATATTTAAATACAGGTGGTAACAGAGACACATGCATAAACAGGCAGTTTATTTTGTCAGTTGTACTTTTTAAGTCCAGTGGTGTTTAGTAACTGCTGTGTTTGTTCCACTGATAAATGAAAATAAGGCCCTCTGCTGTACTGCATAAAGAGGATAGATAGCCCAATTCCAGCTGCACTGCAGGTTGTGTGTTTGCCAGTTTAACAGGTGCTCTCTATGGCTGTTAATTTGGCTTAGCAACTTATGATTTGTATCTCTCCTGCCTTGTTTCATCAAATCTTTAAAAGTACTATTTGTCACATTTTGGAAAAAAAATCTATAGCTAATTAAGCTGTCAAACTGTGCAGTGTTGGTACCAATAGGGCAACTGCAAGCCAAACACCCACCTTCTTGCTGGGTTACTCTGGATGGTCAACTCTGGGAAGAGTCCTGATGCTTCCAAATATTTTCAATGTCAAATTCCTGAGGCCACTATGCTCCTGGCTTGGTTTTTATCCTGACATGCTGTGTGAACTGTGGGACCTTATATACACAGGCATGGGCCTTACCGAACTATGTCCAATCCATTCACTTTGTACCAGGTGGGCTCCAGTCACATTCTGGACACATCTCAAGGAGAATCAAAGCAGACAGGATGCACCTCACCACAGTTTGGAGTGTGCCAGCAAAGGGGCTGAATACTTTTGGTCAGTGAGAGATTTTAGTTTTTGATTTTAGTAAATCTGCAGAAAATTCTATAAATGAGCTTTCACTTTGTCATTATGGATGATTGAGGGCAGACTGATTGACAAAACTGCTATTTTGTTCAGTTAAAAATACATTTAAAACTCAACACAGTGTGCAAAAAGTGAAAGGGTCTGAAGTGATTGTATAGAAATTCCCAAAATCTCACCTTTGAGTGCAGCTGACTATCACTATCCATCTCCACTCACTTTAACATCTCAGAATTGCAGCAATCATTGTCCAACCATCTGAATCAGGCTTTTGTTCAATTTCTCATTGACAGTTTTAGTCATGACTTTCATCCAAGGATTGTCTCCCTTCCCCCAGCCACTTTCCCATTGCAACAACCTGGTGGAACCCAACAGTTGACATACTGCTTCATAAGGAAGTCACCAATGGCTTCATGATCAGTCCTTTCAATCAGCCCTCTTCTCTGACTGAAGAATCAGCCCCATAGATGTCACCATACATACATATTCCAGCAAAAATAGTTTTAATCATTGATCTTTTTGCTCCCCATGGCAGTCATGATAGTAGCATTAAAAAAGATTTTATTGTTGACATACATGTTAGGGTTTAGTCCCCCTCACCGACAGGATGAGGGAGAACTGTGGTAGGACTCATGATTGCTGACCCAGGTGCTAGTAAAAAAGGCGGTTTTAATGGTGGGGATTACAAAAGGAATAGAGTCAATGAATACATACAAACAGGGCTGAGCAAAGACGGCTGAGGAGAACAGGACGACCAAGGGAGTAGACAGGCTAACGGCAGGAACCAGGAGAGGAGGAGGATCAGGACGGACAGGGGAACAGACAAGCTAACCAGGAGGATAGGTGAACGAAAACAGAAATCCACCGTACAGGAACTGTCAGCGTGGATACCAACACAAAAATAACGTCTAGCTAACACAATGAGATCCACAGCACAGGAACTGTCAGCGTGGAAGCCAAAAACATCTGATACATACTGTTACGGCTGTTACGGGGTATGCACGTTAGGTAAGGTAATGCTCCGGCGACAACGGAGTGTCTGCCAGAGGTATAAATAAGGAGGCAGGTAATCAGCGGGGTGCACCCCAGCTGTGTGCACCGACAAACGAGTCGCTAATTACCGCATCGAGAACAGAGGAGAGAGAGGCAGAAGAAAGGCAGGTCGAGAGAACAGAGAAGAGAAAGGTGGAAGAGAGGCAGGTCGCGCCAAGCGGACCTGACACTGGAAAAGAAAGAGCCTAATACATTTATAAGTTTAGGGCTAACCCCTTACACAGACAAAATACAAAACATCACGAGTTGGAGTCAGTCCGACAACTCCTTCTCTTATCTTATGCTCCACATGCTTCGAGCACTAGTCATAACAAAATGAAGAATTTCAACATGTGTGTGTTGTCTCGTGGTGCATAACTAAGACATTCATTCAGACATAATATTCTAACACAGGATTAATACAAGAAAACAATTGGTGTCATGGTACACTTTTCAGAATCAACATTCTATCTGTCAGCCTTGAAACAGAGCAGACTAGAACAGACTTTAATTCTTACTAAATTGCATTAGTAATACATTTGATTCAACACATTAATGTCTGATAATTATCTGACTGAATTATTAATTTCTAATAAAGTCCCCCTTTTGACACTGTAAGATTAGATTCTTATGAGCTCTAGTTACTTATAAGCTTTAGTTACTCTTCACAACTTTAGTTCCCTTTAGTTACCTTTCATAACTTTATTTTCCCTGTTTATACATATTACAGCTGTATTGATGATTGTCCAGAACTACTGAGCTTTAGTTATTCTTAATGCATTTATTTCCCTTCTTACAATTGTATTGATGAGAATCAAGTGATACTGAGGTAGAAACTGTCTGCTGTAACTTCTGTGTAGAGACAGGATGTCTGCATCTCCTTGCAACCAGACGGCCTATTTACATTTTAACAAAGCCCTGCTAGCCCGTTTCACACCCACACCTAGACCCACATAGCATATCCCAAGTTCTGCCTCACCAGGGGGTGTCTTACACACCCAGGGGGGCTCACAACTTGGAGTGACCACTTGGCCAGTTTAGCATACTTATTAGCATCACACACACAGGGGGCCTGCAACCCAGACAACCCATTGTTCTGTGCGCTTGACTAAGACCAAGCTGCCACCTGAGAGACACACATACACACACATACACATACCTAGACTTTACCACATTCTAACAAGGGGGAGCTCCAGTTCACACCAAATGGACAATAGGATCAAAAAGCTGTTGTATGTTGTACCTCTGTCTAGGGCAGAGCAGCCCAAGAAGATAAAATGCATTGTAAAACATGATTCAGGATTCAGAAGCCGGTTTTCCTGCGGGAGCTCTGTCTCTCTGAATCCAGCGCTGTAAGACTTTCCTGTGATCAGACTTTCAGTAAACTTTCTGTTGATTTTAAGCAGTCCTCTCCTGTCTTCACTTTTCATGCCTCCAACAAAAGAATTGGGTTAATTTCTAACAACACGATTTTTATCGTGTCAACCTAAATCAAATGTCCCTGTTGTCCCCACATTAGGCATCCAAGGAGGAGAGCGCCCACCCCCTTACCACCCCTTCCAGGGAAAGCCCAGAGCTGAGTACCTAGGGAAAAATCTGAAATACTAACATAAAATAATGGCATGTAAGCTAGTCTTTGTTGCTGTGGTCCTATATGTAAGCTTCTATGCGAAAGCTGAGTCTTCATTGCAATTATAGCATTTTTCAGAAAAAAATGTGGACTTTGTTAGGTAATTTCTTAGTCAGATAGATATTGATTAGATATTTGTTGTATTAGTTTAGTGGAGACAGGCTGTCTATGCTCAGGCTGTTAAATGCTTAGTTCATTGTCATGAGTTCTGCAGGCTGCATGGGGGCCCCAAGGACAACCAGATAGAAAAAGTCAGCAGGCAGGATGAATATTGTTATTATTATGATATGTTTAACCGTAATCTTAATCATAATATCTTCCGAGGCTTAATGTCCGGACATGTCCCTGAACGTCCTG
>NW_018128140.1:753968-769994 GCF_001952655.1 Monopterus albus
CAGGTGACGTCACGGTTGATGTTCCTGTGTAGCATGGGCTAGCCCAACCAAGGGATAAAATTGTATAGGCATGAGGGTTCAGGGTCTTTTATCCTCCATGCTGCCTGCGCGCAGGTTTGGAGGTGGAAGATGCCTGGACGTGTAATGTTAATTTTACCTGTGATCCTTTGAATAAACCAGCACGGTTATTTTTTATATATCCAAGTGGTCCGCTTCGTCTCTCTGAGTTCCTGGTTAGAAGAACTGGGTGATATCTTTCAACATGTTTAAACAACATGTAGCAAACAATCATTGGTTAATCATAATATTTGCAGGAGGAATACATTATGCTGGAAACTAAAGATCTTCTTCCAGTATCACACATTTATCACAAAATTCTACTCAATAATCAAAATCAATCACACACCTACCTGTTCTGCCTTGCCCTCTTGTTTCGGACTGCTGCCCTGTGTATGAATTATCAGACTTCTCTTGTGGACTACAAACTCTGGATTCCCTTGGATGTTATGTGTTTGCTGGCTCTGACCACAGACTGTATTGTCAGCCCGTAAGTGCGTTGTATGTCTTGTGCACTCTCTCTGGAATGTACGACTTTACGCAAATACCGTACATCCAATCGTAATAACAATGGCATATTCGGATTCCTGACAATTGTCTTTACCATTTTCATGTATTATATGTGTGTGAAAGCTTAAGGATGGCAGAATAAAAGTAGAAAACCAGCAGGAAATTGATCAAAAACACACAGACATGAAGCCAGAGCGGGAGTCACATGATTCTGAGTGTGGCCACTGGAAATGAATAGAGCCATTCAAAGTCAATGGAAAACTATACAAAATGTAAATGGCAAGTATGCAAAAACCATAAAAGATATCAAAAAGATTTTTACAATATCATTAGCTGCATATCTCACAAGTTGAATATGGTTGAAATGGTGTTTCTTTATTGTGTGGATGCTTCACAGCATCCACACAGCACCCACACAACTACACAAATGCATTTCCTGATGAAAATGCGTGTGGATGCTGTAATGCTGAAGTATTGCCCTGAAAATGCTGAAATGCCTGAAATCAATTACTGAAACAGCTGAAGGATGAGAAGAAATGGCTGAAGTTCTTTGTTGAATGAGCTGAAGGATGAGATGCAATGCTGAACATTTGCGGAAGGTGAATAATTATGAAAGATGAAAAGCAAAAGTTCAATAAGTATTGCATATAAGATGAAATCAAAAGCTGAAGTTGTCAGCAGGCCTCAAAAAGAAGGGAAAGAAATGTGTGTGTTTGTGTGTGTGAACAGTCCCCACGTATTACAAAAAACAAGTAGGTGTGTGCGTGTGTGTAACTCTGTGTGTGTTTGTAAGTATAATATTTGGATTTTATAAGCTTTAGTTGATTTTTATACCTTGATTTTCCTTGCTTATATATATTACAACTGTATTGATAATTGTCAAGAACTGCTGAGTAGGAACTATCTGCTAGAACTTTATGGAGACATAATGTCTGCATCTTTAATTAACCAGATGGCCTGTTTTGCATCCTCACATAGGCTTGCTTAGCATTTTACAAGTTTTGCTATGTCATGTAACAGTTTGCATAGATAGGGGGCCTACAACTTGAGATGATTACTTAGCCTGTTTAGCATTTTCACAAGGTCTGCTTTGTCCTGTAATAGCCTAGACAGACAGGGTGTCTGCAGCTGCAGACAACCAATTGTCCAGTATTCATTGTTAGCTACCGCCTGACATCACAACACTCACACCTGGCTTGTAGCACATTCCAGTAAGCTGGAGGTTGGCCTGCTCACGCCAAGGGCCAATAGGATTAGGATGCATGCAAAGCCCAACCTCTGTACGGTGCGGCCTCTGCCCAAGAAGGTGAATGTGACCACAGATGATAGCTTGGGGCTCTTTGATGACAGGGTTCCTGTAGAAGCTCTGTTTCTCTGAGCCCAGCGCTGTATGGCTATACATGTGACCAGTCTGTGAATAAATTTCTACTGATTTTATCTAGTCCTCTTCTGTTTTTTGTTCTCGGGCTTTCAATTAAAGAACTGGGTCTAACACAAGTCTGTGTCTGTGAGAGAGAGAGAGTAGTCCTACACCACAGTATGGCTATTGTAATGAAACAAAAAATGTAAACATTATGCAAAAACCATAAAAGATATCAAAAAGCTGTTTACATTATGAATAGCTGAAGAGTTGCTGAATAGGGAACAATTGAAATTGTGTTTTTAGCTGAAGGTATGCTGAAGTTATTAAGATGTGAATTTTTTCCCCATTCATTTGAATGGGGCAAAATTTGATGAAAAAACCTGAATAGTTTAAAAGCATAAATATTACAAACAAGAAAAATACAATGTCCTTGAAGAGCTGAACATTTAGATACCTGAATGGCTTTTCTGAAATTATGCTGAATTTATTAAGTGCCAAAAAATGTATGGAAGGAACCAGAATAGCTAAATAATTGGATCACTTAAAGAACAGGATAACAAGAGTGTTGATGCTGCTGCTACAGCATCCACACAATAAAGAATAGGAAAACATAGTGTGGATGAAAGAATGACGGTGAAAAGTGTAGCATTTTACAGCCGCAGCAGTATGCAAAGGCGGTTTAGAGAGGGCGGTGAAGGTAAAACATATCTGTGTTTGCAGTTTAGTTGCATGGGACCCTTTTAGAAGACAAGGTGACAGAGTAAGCTAAAAAATTGTAATCTGGTGGTTTAAAAAAGACAGTGTAGTGGTTACCTGTGGCCGTTAACCTGTGTTCTTCCTCCTCTGTGTGTTTTAATGAAGCAGAATTGTCAGTATTTTTTCAGATAAACAGTTTTATGTTCTTCACACTTGTGACAGACTGGTGATCTATCCAGGGTGTACCCTGCCTCTCACCCAATGTTAGCTGGGATAGACTCCAGTGCCCTCTCCTGGTGACCCTGGTGAGGAGTATGCAGTATAGATAATGATAATTCTTCACATCATCTTCTCCACAACATAAACATAAATACAGGCAGCTGTGTGATATCCTATCACATTTTAACTGACTGTCCACAAAGAAGCTATTGTTTTCATTTTAGTAGCATGCATAGTGTTTGTTTGCTATTTCAGTCATTTATGATGCTGTATTAACCATGTTTAATAGATCTTTGACTAGATATGTGAAACCCAGTATTTGGCAGAGTTCCTGTATGATAAGGAATATGGTCAGACAATTCAGAAGCCTGCTATTGTTAGCCCATAAAAGCTGTGACACTGGCCACTTATGATCATGTTTGCTTTGCACAGTATTTAGCTGACACATCTTTCAAGATAGGAAATTCAAATGGTAGTGTTTCTCTTTTCCAACTCCTCTTGCTGTTTCCCTCTTTTTCCTCAAAATCCAATTCTGCTTCCCATTTGACCACCACCACGTATCCTGCATTCTGCTCCATTCCTTCCTGGCAGGAGTCTGCTGGTTCCATTGGGCTGGGTGTGATAGAGGAATACAGGTTTACAGTCAACTCCTCTATGAACCCATCTTCCTGCACCAGGATAATCTCCATCACAGGTGCAGTTCCTTCTGGCTCATGTGGATCGTTCTCATCTTCTTTGGCCTGTTTATCTCCTTATAATCTTCTTCCTTGAAAAGTGGCCATTCTAGTATTTCTTGTAAATATTCTTGTTGTTCTTGTGGGACCTTTTTAATGACCTGTGTTTCCTGGTTCTCTCCGAGACAAGTTTTTACAGCTCCGCCAACACTACATGAGTATGAACACCATGGCACAATGCAGCCATCATACTGCTTAGGAAGGAGGCACGTTCTGTCTCCTAGAGTTGAACATACTTTGACCCAAAAAGTACAACTCAATGCCACAAAAACAGCAAAGGACCTTGTGAAGACATTGGAGGAAACAGGTACTGAAGTATCCATATCCACATTATAAGAAGTCCTATATTGACATAACCTGAAAGGCTGCTGTGCAAGGAAGAAGCCACTGCAGACTTGCAAGTGTAATTTCTATATTGCCAGCACCAGTTAAATATTTTTTTTGATTTGAATTATACTAGTTTACAAAAAACACAACTTAATTCATGCACAACCATAGACTTATACACACATATTATTGAAAACCGTTTTACCTTTCATCCTGACAGTTTGCAAGTCAGATATACAGATTTTTCACTTCAATAAGCACAGTTATACAATCTAACACAATTCAGTATAACAGCTATACAATACATCTTACATTTGTTGTTCATGGATATGTTAAAAGAACAGTTCATTGAATGAACTCACTTTTTGGTGAACAGTGAATTGAATGCCTCTCCATGAATTCAGTAGCTGCAAATGTTGCTCTAAATCTCTAAGGCAGATAAATTCAATCCAAATACCCTGGAGTCATATAAAGATTGTTTTCTCTGACCTTTCAGAGCAGGAGTGTGCATATTCTTCAATGCTGATTTCCACATATATATAACATAATCCTAAAATTACAGTGAAATTTATTTACAAGTGGAACACCCTGAAAAGGTTAAGAATGTAGTCACAACCTATTCATAAATAACTGATAGTCTATGCAAATAGCTACTGCATCTATTTCTATGTTGAATTAGTTGAAATGACAATAAACCCACCCCCGGCTCTGTTTTTGACCATCTGCTCAGCCTCATCCTCCACTGCGTGGACTTAGCTTGTTGGTAGCATCGTGCATTTTCTATTTGATGAAGCTGTAGAAAAATGAACCAAGGACAATGACCAAAATCACGGAGCAGCAAAGGATCATCATTTGTTTCTGGAGAACAGGAGGGAAAAGAATGCAGACACAAAGGAAGATTATGTTAAATTACCCTCCACCACAATTTATAATTAAAATCACTCAACAAACAAATCCAAAACTGTGCACAATCAAATTTGAGTCAACAGCAAGTTAGGGAGGGGAACAAGTCCAGACCCAGCTGGCTCAACATCAAGGCCTGCATTTTTCAAATTTATTGAAATGATAATACAAAAGTATCTAAAGTACCAGCTTCAGAGTAAAACAGTTGTTGACTGAGTGTGATCAATAAGACACATTTATCAAGTGACTTCCTCCTACACAAAACCAAGTGTGAACAGCACGGTGGGTACATCTCAGTTCCCTGTATTAATGTAGAGTTTCTCTATCAAAATTTTCCTCTCTTACATCTTTTTCTTGCATTTCAGTCTTTCCTTTTGAAGAAGCAAGGAGAGATGTAGAAAAATATGTGAGAAAAGAGGAAACAAGGTAATGTTTTATATGTTTATAATGTTTTGCAGGAATTATTTTTAAATGTTTGAGACCAGCTATATTTCTAACTGAAACCCAGGGATTTTTATTGTATGGAGATGACAACAAAGACATTTATTTATTTCTGACACACACTAGACTTTCTTCCTTTCCATGAATATGATTCACAATACAGATTCAAAGAGGAAATAATAGTGGATCTTCAAGAGAACAATCGTTATAATGAATGAGGAAAGTTGTGAATGGTTCTCTTGCAAGTGCATCCTACAGTTAAGACAGATCATCTTCTTTTAACTAAATGGTAAATTTGATAAAAGTATAATCTAAACCTAATTACTAACAATCTAGCTTGAGATTGAATCTGATTCTGTTATTTGTCCCCCTCAGTATAAAACTGTTGCTGTTGTTGTTATTTTGGTGTAGTGTTAGATCAGTCTGATCAGCTGCACCATCCAATCGCTAACAGATTTCCATTAATAAAAAAAAAAAAAAAAAATCACATTTTGGGTAAAATCCCTAAATGAACATACTGAACAAAGTTGGTTTCTCACCACAGTGGCAGTGGGTCAAAACAATGATCACACTGAAAACAATGAGATATTTTACTGTTTTGTGTTTACTTCCGGTATGCTCCATATACAAGCACAAGGTATGGCCAAAAAAAGCCTATGGATGGACTGAGAAACAACTGACCACAGTAGGAGAGAGGTGGGTCTAAAACAAGAACATAAAAGCACAATGCACCCAAACTTGAGCAGTAATTCCTGCCCTAAACCCCTCCCAATTTGTAAATGTGGGTACATTCATTCATTTTCTACCGCTTAGTCCCTGAATGGGGTCACGGGGGGCCCGGAGCCAATCCCGGCCAGCAATCGGGCGAAGGCGGGGTACACCCTGGACAGGTTGCCAATCCATCGCAGGGTTAACACATAGACGAACAACCACACACGCACTCCTATGGGCAATTTAGAGACACCAATCAACCTAAGCTGCATGTCTTTGGACTGTGGGAGGAAGCTGGAGTACCCAGAGAGAACCCACGCAAGCACGGGGAGAACATGTAAACTCCACACAGAAAGGTCCCGGTTGGGGCCCGAACCCGGAACCTTCTCGCTGTGAGGCAACGGTGCTAACCACCGCGCCACCATGCTGCCCTTAATGTGGGTACAGTAATTCTATAAAAGCCAACAAAATGCAATATTTAAACTGGTCTCCTACACATACATTAAGAGTAGCTCTGCAATTTCAACTACTAACCTTCATCCAGCAGGTGAATATCAGTCATGGGTTTGTAGTTGTTACATGTTTGTTTGAATGGATGCAATACTAAGTCCAGTGTTCTCTGTACATGGATTAAAAGGTTTGGCGAATAATTTTGTTGGCAGTTTCACATAATCTGTTTGTTCATTGAAAGTCTCATAGGCATCTTGTTTGTAATCTCAGACCTACTTGGCTGCAGCTTTGTTCTCAGGTTTATTCAAAGTAAACAAGATAAACTTTGGCGCCACAGATGGCTGCCTCAGTTCTGTACCAGAAACAAATTCCTTATGTGTAACATACTTGGCCGATAAAGGTGATTATCCTTATCCTTTACAATTTACAATAAACAGGATCAATAAACAAAGTCCACATGGGCGCATTCTTCTTAGGCAAGCAACCCACTGACATCAGAACAATTATAATAAGACATGAATTTATATAACACAGAGTATTGAGTGATCAATAGGACCCTTGTGGTCTCGCCTACTCAAATTGTACTTGTTCTGTTATTTAGGATAAATGCAACTGTTAGTTTAGTTCACTTATTGCATGTATTAAACAGTATCAGAAGAAATAACCAGAAAGTGAAACAGTATGTTGTTTGTGAGCAGTGAGGCAGCATTACTCAACTTCATGTTTTCTTGTCTTGTCTTCTTGTTAAGAGCAACATCTGTAAGATTCTGTTAAAACCCAAATATAGTGAGTAGGATATTTTTGATAACTGCATTGAGGTTTATCTTTACATAATGAGTAGCATTTGTGACTAAGCTAACTCACTCTATACTCAATATCTACGTATCTGTAACCCCAGCCGTTTTATGCAGCATATTTACTATTTCATTTGGTTGTAATACTTAACAAAATGCAATGAGATAAAGGTGTTTTTTCCAGTTTTATACTTGCCATCAGTAAACTTCATGAAACTCATATATGTGCCTGTGGAGTTCCCGGAGCTGTGTTTAGCTGTTGGATACCTAGCTGCACTCAACTAGGTCATTACAGTGAAAAGATGGTATTACAGCAAGCAGTGAAGAACTGGAAGCTCCCACGTGGACATACACTACCTCAACCTAACCCTAACCCACCACCTTAAGAGCTACAGTAAGTGAACAGCAAGTGATCACACAGATAGCTTCCCTGCTAACTTAACTTTTTTTTTTTACATCAAACTCATTACATTCTGAATGGCTGAAAGTAATCCTAAAGTAACTGAAGAGGCATTCAGCCACATTTATCCTCTTCCTCAGTGTTTCCTTAAATTTGTCTGTAAGTTGCTCTTAAGAAATGTCTAAAGAAAAATCTGATTCATAAACCGCAGAATTGTTTGCATCTTTGTTCTTATATCGATGAATCCCATGTGTTCATAGGCCAGTCATTCCTAATTAGCATAGGTTAACACCCCACCAATGCCCATAAAAGGGCATGTGACTGCAGGACCATATGCACACATGAATATCACACAGAAACAGGAAAGAGAAGTTGAGAAAGCCAGGAATACAACAAAAATGTTAAGGCCAACAGCCTGGAGACAGAAGACCCAATGTGCAGCACTTAGATTCGAAGCACAGGGCTGGTGCGACCAGGTCCTGGCAAAGCAGTATACAGACACAGCAGGTCTCACCAGTAATGGGGATAGGGTTGGTTGGGTGGCTAAGGTTGTGACCTGGCTGTGGTGCTAGAGGAGGGAAGGCTCCAGAGTCCATTGGGAAGAACCAAGACAACAGGGGAGGAAGGAGGAATGGATACAGAGTGTTGCTACCAGGGGATGCAGGTTAGTGAAGGTGAGATGAGGACTCACAGAGAGAGTACAGACTGGAGGGCGCAGAAACAGGGAGCTAGTTGAGTCAGGGGAGATGGAACAGGTGAACGACGAGTCCTGGTATAAGAGGCGAGGTGGGTGCTGAATGGCAGGTTGCTGGAGAGGGAAAGCAGATGCAAAGCAGCGCTAGGCAGGTTCTGACTGGAGCAACAAAGCAGGAAGCTGGCTTATGGGAAGAAGGTTTGCACAAACTTGCAATGGAGAGCCTGGATCTGTTCAGGAGCGAACATAATGATCTGATGATGAAAGCACGCCTGTGCCCGGCTTAAGTGGAGCCATGCACATTCATAAAAGTGGAGCAACAAACTCCAAAACAAAGAAAAACTTATTTATGAAGTGGAGAACAGCAAATAAGCTGCCATATTTAGTAGCATCAGCAGTGGATATCAAATAAAACAAAAAAGAGGCATGGGATGCTCTGACTCATTCAGCAAACACTGTATAAGGGGATGGGTGCCTAGCTGATGAATTAAAAAGATGGTCTGATCTCAAGTCTGAGGCCAAAAACAAACATGGAATAGAGACACTAACCAGCGGAGGAGGATAGGCTGGCCCAGAGTTATCTGAGCTGGACCACTAGTGCATCAGGGTCATACAGGGAACTCTTGGGTGGGCCGTCAGCTGAGCATACCCCACCCCATGTGTTCACCCAGGTCCCTTTAAATGCCCTAAGTTTGATCTCAGATGCAGTGCTGAACAACCAGAAATTTACACACTGGCAAAAATATCTGAGAGACACTTTTAACAGAAATTAAACATGTTTGGTTATGCATTTCCTAATTCTAAACTACAAATAATCACACTGTAAACATTTGATTTTAAACCGCTGATGTAGCAACAAGCAATTATTAGCTTGCTGTAATTTTTAGTGTAGTGTATATTCATTTTAAAAGACCATAATGCTTTGTAAAATCATGGGGAAAATGGACTAAATAAATACTAATAATGACAAAACTGTTACAGTAACTTAAATCTTATAATATTATATAACTGTAGAACCGAAGAAAACTAAACCAGTTATTTCACACACGTCAGCTCTCAAATATGCATAAGTGTGCTCTTGAGTGTGCCTAGATTTTGTTCTTACATAAGAACAAATCCAAGAAAAGAAAACACTGGTGAATGCCAGTATCTTTATGAAAACCTCACAATTGTGTTTTATGAACAATGGCTGGTGAATGTGACAGTCATCTGACAGTTCAAAGGCCAACATAGAAGCTCAAAAGGTCAGAACAAAAACTGAAGTGACTCAAGCTAGAAAAAAAAACAGAATTAAAGGGGGAGCAGGCTCGACTACAGGGCACTCTTGATGTGCTTAGGGCAGAATTGACAATCTTGTTGATAGTACTGCAGCTTCCCTGCACACTTGATACTGTTGCCCATCTGAAAGAAAAGCCAGTGAAACAGAGGAGGTTTGCCCCGTGGTACAGCTTGCAGCTCTGCTCCCTAAAACAGGCATCACAAAAACCGGAAAGGTGGTGGTGCTCCATTATGTGAGAAGAGTTTTTTTTAGCGTGGAAAAATATCTTAATAACATATAAAAAAACCCTTCGTAGTGCCAAAACTGCATATTATTCATCACTGATAGAGGAAAATAAGAACAACCGCAGGTTTCTTTTCAGCACTGTAGCCAGGCTGACAAAGAGCCACAGTGCTGTTGAGCTTAATATTCCTTTAGATCTCAGCAGTAATGACTTCATGAGCTTCTTTACAAATAAAATAACAACTATTAGAGAAATAATTAATCAAATCATTCCCACAACTCTCACAGATGTGCCATCAACTGCAATGGCTTTAGAATCACAAGTTAGACCTCATTTATACTTAGACTGCTTCTCTCCCATAGATCTCTCCGAGTTGCCTGCAACAGTTGCTTCACCTAAATCATGATCATGTCTCTTAGACCCCATCCTGACCAGGATGCTCAAAGATGTCTTGCCCCTAATCAACACATCCATATTAGATCTGATCAACCTCTCTGTATTAACAGGCTATGTTCCACAGGTTTTTAAGGTTGCTGTAATTAAACCTCTATTCAAAAAGCCTATTCTTGACCCAGGTGTTCTAGCTAATTATAAACCAATATCCAATCTCCCATTTATTTCTAAAATTCTTGAAAAAGCTGTTGCAAAGTAGTTATGTGACAACTTGCACAAAAATGATTTGTTTGAGGATTTTCAGTCTGGTTTTAGAGCCCATCATAGCACAAAAATTGCAAAGGCCTGGATGACTGGTAATTTCTTACTTCTAAACTCTAACAAAACGGAAGTTATTGTACTTAGGCCTGAAAACCTTAGAAATCTGCTATCTAACCATATAGTTACTCTAGATGACATAGCTTGGGCCTCCAGTAGTACTGTGCGGAACCATGGAATAATTTATGGCCAGAATACTGTATGTCCTTTAAATCACACATAAACCAAGTCTCTAGAACTACCTTTTTTTACTTGCATAATATTGCAAAAATCAGGAGCATCCTCTCTCAAACTGATGCTGAAATAGTGGCCCATGCATTTGTTACTTCCAGGCTGGACTGCTGTAACTCTTTACTATCAGAATGTCCTAATAATTCCATAAAAAGCCTCCAGTTAATCCAAAATGCTACAGCCAGAGTACTGACAGGAACTAGCAAGAGAGATCATATTTCTCCCATATTAGCTTCTCTCCACTGGCTCCCTGTAAAATCCAGAATAGGATTTAAAATCCTTCTCCCAACATACAAAGCCCTTAATGACAAGGCTCTATCGTATTTTAAAGACCTTATAGTGCCTTGTCATCCCAACAGAGCACTTCGCTCTCAGAGTGCAGGTCTACTTGTGGTTCCTAGAGTCCACAGAAGTAGAATCGGATGCAGAGCCTTTAGCTATCAAGCTCTTCTCCTATGGAACCAGCTCCTGGTCTCGGTTTGGGAGGCATACACTCTCTCTACCTTTAAGATTAGACTTAAGACTTTCCTTTTTGCTAAAGCTTATAGTTAGGGCTACTACAGGTGACCCTGAGCCTTCCCTTAGTTATGATGCTATAGGCCTAGACTGCTGGGGGGCCCCCATGATGCTCAGATGTTTTTCTCTTCTCCTCTCTTCTCCTCTCTCGCCATGCATCTATATGCCACCATTACATGTCACTAACTGTGTGTCTCCTCTCTCCCGTAGTGTGTCATCTCTCTCTCCCTGTACATTTCTGATGAGCGCTCAATGGCCAGATCAACCTGCCCAGTGTTTGAATGTTTGTTGTTGCTTTTCTTTCTTTTCTCTCTCCTTTAACCACTCACCCTAACTGGTAAAGGCAGAAGGCTGCCCACCAAGAGCCAGGCTTTGTTGGCGGTTTCTTCCATTAAAGGGAGTTTTTCCTCCCCACTGTCGCCAAGTGCTTGCTCAAGAGGGATTTGTTGGGTTTTTCCTCTATAATAATAATAATAATAATAATAATAATATTAAGGTCTAGACCTTACTTTTGTAACATGTCCTGAGATGACTTTTGTTGTGATTTGGCGCTATACAAATAAAACTGAATTGAATTGAAGTGAATACGCTTACTGCCAGGACACTAAGAGACTTATTATTTGAAATGCTTATGATGCAGCTTTCAAGTTAAAGGCAATCGATCTGGCTGTCGAAATATCTCATGTTACAACATGGACACCTGCGGCTATGTAGAAACTGTTTTCTCATTTTAAAGTTAGTGTGTGCGACTTATATTCAGGTGCGCTCAATAGTCTGGAAATTACGGTATACAAATAAAATTTGAATTGAATTGGCAGACAACTCCTGCATCGTCCTGCCGTTGCACACTGATTCACACTTTACCTATCGTCCATCACTTGACGGCTGATAGAGGCCACGGTGGTGATTTGCCAGTAAGTGATTTAACCCCCCACCTGCAGTACAGCAGTGATATTGGTGCACACAATCTTGCAAAGCTTAGTGTGGAATTCTTTCAGGAGGCAGCTTCTGCTGATCATCACAGTTTCTCGTTAAAATGACAACCAACAGCGTCATACCAGCTGTTGCAAAGGACGTTAACTCCATGATGACAGGACAAAATGAAAGTCACTGCTCTTGGGTTTGTGACCTCGCTGCAGCCAGTGGACAAACACACAGCATGCTGTCTGCTGAGGTAAAAAGGCATCACTCTATAGCACCAGTGAATAATCAGAGTGAACTAAATGTTTCTGTTTGAGACTGTTTTAACGTAATATTTCAAAACATCATTACATCCATGGTACTGTTGCATAAACTTACCCTGCGTGCCTCCTGCAGGAATTTGGATGCTTTCTTGGTGTCAGCCACCGCCCTCTCTACAAAGCCCACTGACTGGTCCATGTTACTCTCAATCCTGTCAATCATGCCTCCCTAGAGGATGACAAACACAGAAGCACAGACAAGCCAGACAACTGTGATACTGACACAGGAAGTAGGAATGTGTTCTTTTGTGTTTAATACAATTGATCAAATATCTGAGCAGTTTTAAAAACTATCATATAGTGTGAAGGACTAACAGAGCCAGAACAACAACCTAGAGCTGAACACATTCAAAACAGTGGAGATGGCAATGGACTTTAGGAAGGCCCATGGAGGTCCTGTACACCTCACAGGTCAAAAGAAGGGCGGAGAAGATTTCTGCAGACCCCTCACACCCTGGACACAAACAGTTTGAACTCCTCCCATCTAGACAGTGCTACAGGTCACTGTACACCAAAACAGACACAAGGACAGTTTCCTTACCCCAGGCCATCACTCTGATGAACACTAGTACTGTACACAGCAATCATCACAGTGCAATAAATTGTAAATATGATCATTGTTGATCATCAGCCTTAAAGCTCTTCTGTCGTATTGTATATAAACAGATTTATAAAAGCTCTCTTTTCATCTCATTCCCTTTCCTGTTTTTGATTGCACATATTTCTTATTTGAATGGCTACACTGTTTATTCTTATTTTCATTTTTTATTGCTCACCCTTTTATTTTTATTCTTATTGTTATTTTCTATTCTTGTTGCCTTACAACACAGCCTCTGTACTGGAGTCAAATTCCAGTATGTTCAAACATACTTGGCAATTAAAAACTGTTTTCATTCTGATTCTGATTTGTTTGCTTGTAGTTCTCAGCTTTCCTTTTTACCTGTATTACACAGGCTATTCTTTAATAAAACACTTGTTCCATAAGCTAGCCTTGTGTCTGTGTTTGCCATCTGCATTTGGGTCCTTTAGTTAAAACATAACAGTATGAACTAGTCAGACATGGTTCCCTCATATGGTTCCTCAGTTTGGGAGGGTATACACTCAGCATAAGAGGGTTTCCTCGCTGTCAGAGTCAGATGATTTGGTAGAGCATGGTGTTAAGCTTAAGGACCACTCCTGCTGTAGGTGGTTTCCCAAATTTAGATGACTGAAAGAGGAATTTCACACTACAATTATAGGTATGGAAGGTCACTTTGTCAGAATTTTTTCAGCTCCCAGCTAGTCTCTCCTTTAGGCAAGTCTGTTAAATTTCAGCTGGCTCCAGCCCCTCTGTCCTTTCCCTGTTCATTTAGCATCAGGCGTGCTTACTTAGTGCACCTCCGCCTATTAACCCCCCCCAAAGCTTAAGCTTGATTTCTGGTTCTGTGTTAAAGTCAGTAAAAGTTCAACATCTGTTCATTTTAACTCCAACATCACCCTCTCAGTTTCAGTTGGCATTGTGAGTAGTGAAGAAACAAAACACAGTAGCATAGACACATCACCTCCAGCTAGCATTTTGTTGAGTGTAATTGCAGGGCAACAGGGATACACCAGCGCAGTAAAGTAAAAATTCTCACAATGGCGTAGGCCACTTATGTAGCCTACAGAACCACAAATCAAGCTTTACTGTCAGAATCTTTACTGGCCAAGCATGATTAGACACAGAAGGAATTTGACACCAGTATAGAGGTCCTCAATGTGTTTTGTAGGGCAACAATAAATAAAAAGTTAAAATTCAATAAAACTGTTTATTCAAATAGGAAAAATGTGCAATCAGTACAAGAAAGAATAGGAAAAAAAAGAGACATGATTTATATATATATACATACACACACAAACACTTTAGACAGAAAAGGTTCCAAATTGATATATATATAATGGTTATATTTAGAGTTTATTGCATTGTGGTGATTGTTGTGTCCAGTCATACAGCATGGGTTAAGTGTGATGGCAGAGGGGAAGAAACTGTCCTTGTCTCTGGTTGTTTTGGCATACCGTGACCTGTAGCGCCATCCAGAGGGGAGGAGCTGGCACAGGAAGTACAACCTCTGCTGTACCTCTGGGGGCTCTTCCTAAAGTTCACTGTCATCCCCACTGTTTTGAGTGTGTTGAGCTCCAGGTTGTTGCGACTGCACCACAGGGTCAGCTGCTTAACCTCCCATCTGCAGGCAGACTTGTCACTATCTTGGATGAGACCGATGACCACTGTGTCATCTGCGAACTTCAAGAGTGTAACAGGGGGTCCCCTGAGGTGCAGTCATTGGTGTAGAGGTTGAAGAGCAAGGGGCAGAGCACACATTCCTGAGTCCAGGTGCCAGAAGCTGCTTCCTGTCTGTCAGAAGGCTGGTGATCCACTGGTGTGCAGGCAGAGTGATGCGGGTCATTTTGGAGTGGAGGGTGTCCAGGATGATGGTGTTGAACATTGAGCTGAAGTCTGTGTTATCCACTGACCTGTTTGCCCGGCAGGCAAACTGCAGGGAGTCCAGCAGTGGGTCTGTGATTGTCAGGTCCATTTGCTGTGACCTGCCTCACTTCCCTCTTTTTCTCCCCTCTCTCTCATTCCGCGTGCTCAGTGACACTGCTGAGACACCTCACCTGATAATTGACTCCCGGGTGCAGCACACAGCTGACGCTCATTCCACTAATGACTTCCCTTTCTTATTTAAACCCCTGGCAGATGCTCTGTCGCTGCCAGAGTATTAATGTATTTTGATCACGTATACACGATGCCAACGCTGACAGTTTCTGTGCGGTTGTTTTCGTATGTATATATGTATATTGGTTCACCTGGTTTCAATGCTGACAGTTTCTGTGCGGTTGATCCCTTTTTCTACACCTCCGGCTACGGAAAGTATTCAGACCCCCTTAAATTTAGGATGAATGCAGCCAAGTACAGGGATATCCTGGATGAAAACCTTCTCCAGAGTGCTCAGGACCTATATGCATATACTCAATACTTTGTTTGCTTTTCTCCAATAAATCACCTTTTTTTACTAGCACCTGGGTCTGCATCCTGAGTCCTACCTCTTGTTCTTCCTCACCCCCTGGTGAGGGGACTCAACCATAACGGAATGCTCTGGCCAAACATGGACTCAGCAAACTCAGGTGCTAGTCATCCCTCATCCCCATTCACCAGCCACAGACTGAAACAGCCCCGGTCTCAGATCACAGAGACCTACCTTAGCCCAGTGGAAGCCCAGGACATTTACCTGCAGCTAAAAGCACAGATGTTTTCCCCCTTTTCTTTTTATCCTGAGGTGGCTCCCAGGCCCTCACCTCCTCAGACTGATTGTCCCTCCATCCGGTTGGCCACCGTCTTCATATCTCCAGTCTCTGACCAGTTTCCAGAGCCCACCAGTCTCAACTCATTCCCCTTTGCTGGCACTCGGTTGGCCCTTTGTCCAGGAGGTCCTGGAACAGGGAGGAGGAAGAACCGCCGTCAGCCATCGCTGCAGCTCCAGCCCCAGCGGCTCCCTTGGTCCTATGA
>NW_018128140.1:771970-784273 GCF_001952655.1 Monopterus albus
ATAGCATTAATGTATTTTGATCATGTATACGCGATGCCAACGCTGACAGTTTCTTCGCAGTTGTTTTCGTATGTATATACTATGTATATTGGTTCACCTGGTTTCAACGCTGACAGTTCCTGATCCCTTTTTCTATACCTCTGGCGATTCTCATCTGCCGTCTTCCTGGTTCAAGCGTCCCTCCTGGGTTCCTTGTTGTCCTGGTCCTCTGACTCTCCTGTTCCCTACAGTCCTCCTGTCTACTCACCTGCCCGTCCTGGTCTCTTCAGTCATCACTGCCCTACTCTGGTTAATAGACTATACATATACTCAGTACTTTGCTTTTCTCCAATAAACCACCTTTTTTTTTAAACTAGCACCTGGGTCTGCATCCTAATTCCTACCTCTTGTTCTCCCTCACCCCCTGGTGAGGGGACTCAGCCATAACAGTGATGTCCTTCAGGTGGGCCAATGTAGTGGTTAAACCAAACAAATTACAATTCATTTGTAATATGGAATAGAATAAGTAGGAGTGTGGAAATTACACATAGATATATGTGGTAGGCCAGGGGTGCCCACATTTTTTCGCCTTGCAAGCTGCTTTTCAAATGACCAAGTCAAAATGATCTACCTACAGTTCAAATACTTAAAGGCTTCTGTTCCATTATAAAGCCTCATCCGGTTCTTTCAAACCAGGAACTCCGAGGGACGACTCAGACCACTTGAGTATATAAAAAATATAACCGTGCTGGTTTATTCAAAGAGTCACAGGCAAGCATCCACACTTCCAGTCCAGAGATCTTCCAAACCATGCTGATGTAGGACCCACTCCATAGAGCAGGGGTGCACACACTTTTTCGACTTGCGAGCTACTTTTCAAATGACCAAGTCAAAATGATCTACTTACAGTTAAAATACTAAACATATATTTATTCATATATGGCATACACCTTATGTAAACACAATATATGTTGGTGCACTTTGCATAACTGCATGAACTCTAAGGTACACTACAGTTCAGTACTTTTTTGGTCATTAGTTTACTCTGATGACTTGCACTGAATGGAATCAGCCAGGGCTGCATAGTCCGGACAGTAGCTGCTGGTAGCCAGCCTTCAGCAGACTTCCAAATGGTTATCAGTCATGGTGGAGTAGTATTTGGACTTAATAATCTTCATGAGAGAAAATCCTGACTCACACAAATAAGTAGAGCCAAATAATGCAGTCAATGGCACATTTCCTCATGTTTGGGTACTTTTCCTCTGTAAGTTCCAAAATGGTCCATTAGCCCTGGACTTCAGCTGAATGTCAGTCTATAGTGTCAATATCTTATCCTCCACTCCAGACCAGTTCAGGTGAAACAGCGTTGCAATTTTTGATGCGAGTGAATCAACCTCAATATCTTCCCTAAATGGGTAGCACATAAATGTAGCGACTGGCTCGAGTGAGGCAAAGTCTTGAAAGCGTTTGCCAAACTCTGAACAACAATTGTCAATCTGCTTTGTGTAGCGTGCAATGTCAAGTTGCACACATGCTTTCCGTTGCGTCTCCAGCTCTGATGCGAGGTTTTGGAAGTTCCACAAAATGTTGCATTTTTCGTTTGAAAGCATTAACTAAGCTCATTATATTGACATGAGATCTACCGACACTACCTTTGCGATCGACCGGTCGATCACGATCGACGTATTGCCCACCCCTGTGGTAGGCAATAGTTGATAGTTAATTTTATAAGGGTGAGTTATATAACATGACAAGATCTGATCTTTGAACTATTTTGAAGTGTTGGTGCCTGGTAACCACAAATGGGCCAATGGGTTCACATCTTGATAAGTAGCCCTGACAATGTGTCCTCTTTTGTTGGACTCTTTAAAATGTTTCACATATGTCACCTTAGTGTGAGAGGTTAAGCTTTGTTCCTATATCCAGGGGTTAGCATATCGTTGTCTTCAAACACAGCTGTTTAGTAAACTGTTCATACAATCTTTGTTACTGGGAAGGTTTTGCACTAAAGAGCATTGTGATCCTCAACTGATATCCTCTCTTCAGATATGTGTGTTTGTGTGTGTGCCTGTGCCAGTAGCACAATCCCACACCCTAACTAAATGAAGTTGTTGGAAAATTTTAATTCAAATAACATTTTTCATACTTGTGCAGTTTCAAAAGTGTAATTTAAGTCTCTGTTGTGGGGTATTGTGTACCTGGTTCTCAACCAGCATGGCAATATCAACAAACATGTCATGGAGCTCTTTAATGCTGCTTTCCAGCCTCTTGATGTCTTTGTGACGAGCCTCAATCTCATTCAAGGCCTGTTGGTTGATTTTAGTGTCCATGATCTAGGTTTGGGGCAGAAGGCAAAGAACAAGCAATGTATGAAAATTTAAGCAATACATACATATTCTAATACTAACCTAATCACACACATCCCCCTAAAATAGATTGCACCATTTCCACTCCTTAACGTAAGATGCCTTGTGACAGTAGGACACAGACTGCAGCCTTCTGACCGACTTGTAATTGCTGGCAATAATGTTTGTAACCAAACTGATCAGGAGGGTATGTTTTTATTTCTCATGGCTTATGAGCTGTTTCTATGTGTTATTTTGTGTGTGAACTTGGTGTCAGCTGTTCACTTTTCATTGCATTCCATGCAATGAAAAGTGATTTATTCAAAGATCTTCTGTACTGCACCTCCTCAGCTTACCACAGTACAGCAGCCTCTCTTATCAACACCCACCCATAGCAGCATTCCATGCAATGAAAAGTGATTTATAAGAGAAACAGGCTTAAATTCTAAAATTGCCTATTTGTTTACAGGTAATTGATTAACTGACTAATTGTTCAGCTCTGGTTATATTATTTTCACATGTTCACCATCTCTGCACATATTTACAGATTTACAGACACAGATCCACATACTGTCCTACCCCAGCGGTGAAGACAGCCGAGTTGCCTCCTTCCAGCATCTCTTCCAGTTCTTCATCAGTCATTGCTTTCCCTGCTGTGATGGACAAAAACAACTGTTTGTATACAGGTGTTTTATATAAATATCTGTTAACATTGGACAGGCCTAGTTAAATACAGAAGGTGGAGACAGACTGCCAGAGAAAAACTGGTATATTAAAGGAATGCCATCCTGTGTGGTGAAAAGTCAAGACACTTTACTGAATACTAAAATACAGTATGTACTCCAACCTTGATGCATCTGACTTTACAACATGTCTGATGAACACAACACATTAAGATACTTGGCAAATGAGGTTGCTAAAATACAGGAAGCAATATTGGCCTAGAGGCATTAGCACACATCATAAACCAAATATGTTATTTAAACGGCATGCCTCCTCCTTCTCCCCCTCCTGCAAATTGGTGTATCCCATCTGTGCTGAACCAGTTGAATGAATCTAACTTGAGAATTGAGAATTTTAAATGTGATATTACGGGCTCTAAATACAAATCCATATGATGACATTTTAAGAGAATTTAATGCACTAGCTGTAAGGATACAAATTCTCCAGTGTACAAATGTGCATGGCCCCAAACAACTGAGAGCTCAAACAGCACATACAGTATGTTGAACCAAGTGCAAACTCCCAATCAACTGTGTTCCACCATCATCCCAGTTCCCAAGAAACCCTCCACTAGGGAACCGAATGACTACAGACCTGTCGCTCTGACATCTGTGGTTGTGAAGTGTTTTGAGAGACTGGTATTGGCCCACCTGAAGGCCACCACAGACCACCGGCTAGATTCCCTGCAGTTTGCCTACTGAGCAAATAGGTCAGTGGATGATGCAGTCAATATGGCATTGCATTATATCCTGCAACATCTTGACTCACCAGGGACCTATGCTTGGATTCTATTTGTGTTCAGCATTTAACACCATCATCCCAGACATCCTCTACTCAAAACTAACCCAACTCACTGTGCCTACCTCCACCTGTCAGTGGTTTACCAGCTTTCTGACAGAAAAGCAGCAGCAGGTGAGGCTGGGGAAAACCACATCTAGCACCTGGACTATCAGCACAGGCGCCTCCCAGCGATGTCTGCTCTTTCTGCTGTTGTTCTCCCTCCATACCAATGACTGCACCTCAGAAGACCTCTCTGTAAAAATCCTGAAGTTTGCAGATGACACAACGGTCATCGGTCTCATTCAAAAAAGTGACGAGTCAGCCTACAAACATGAGGTTGAACAGTTGGCCCCTGTGCTGTGGAGCTGAACACAATGAAAACAGTGTGCATATTTACATTGCATTTCTACCCCAAGGATTTGAGTTTTGCACCTCAGTAGATAATTGCATAGCCCCTCATAATTTCACCTATCTTATCACTGCAGTGATATATTATACAGTCTGATAGCTGTGGGGAGGAACGTCCTATGGTAACGCTCCTTCCTACACCGGGGATGTAACAGTCTTGTGCTAAAAGAACTGTTCAGTGCCTCCATTGTGTGGTGCAGGGGATGGGAGGGGTTATGCATGATGGATGTTGGTTTTTCCAGCATCCATGTGTCCGCCACCTCCTTGATGGAGTCCAAAGGGCAGCCCAGGACAGAACCTGCTCTCTTAACCAGCCTGTTAAGTCTCTTTCTGTCCCTGTCCGTGCTACCTCCTGCCCAACCCACAACAGCGTAAAAAACTGCGTGCTTCACCGGGGACTCCAGGATCTGTGGTTCATAAAATGTCCAACGAAATGCCCCGCACACACCAAAGTACCTTTGTCTCCTCAACAAGTGGAACCGGCTCTGGCCCTTCCTTTACAGGGCATCTGTGTTGTTGGTCCTGTGGATGTCAACCTCGACCATGCCATGCCTCCCTCCTCCTCTATGCCACCCTCCTACACAAAGAACAATAAAACTCTGGACCATACTGTATGCTAATGCTAGGAATGTGTACACTTCCGCCCCTCCCCCTCTGACCACAGACTGCCCTGTCTGTGATTTGAGTGAGCGACATCTGTTCCTGACTTTCTCTGAAATGCTTGTACTGTCTTGTTTTTGGGCATTCTCGAATCTTGAATTGTCTTTTAAGATTCTTGATTTGTTTTTAAGAGATCCTTGTGGTGTTTGCTGTTGTGAAATGCTTGTACTGTCAATTTGTTTTTTAAGATGTGCCGCACGAAGCGGCAGCGAGTTCCAGTAGCTCTGTCCTCTTTTGTTTTTTCTTTCCATGCTTTCTGAATTTGTCTGTCAAGATCAGTGTGTGGTATGTTCTTATGGTGTCTTGTTGGTTGCTCTCTGCTGTTTTTGTCCCTACCGCTGCTGGAACACTGGAATTTCCCCACTGTGGGATCAATAAAGTTCTACCTACCTACCATACCTTGGTTTTTTTTTTCCACTTTTCTCCCAGGAGGTCTCCTGAGCCATGTGCATACCAGCAGATGAATTCAAGAGTCTTTTTGCTGTATGTCAGTGGGCTTCAGGGCTGGCATCAGGGTGCTGACCATGTGTTTTGTCAAATCTCATGCTGTGCTTTTAAGATGGGATTTGGTGATTTTAAATGATTTATGGGCTAAAGGTATAACAAACCTTAACAGTTTTCCAAATATTCCTCCAATACCTCTCCCATATCACACGGGTGCCCCCTGTAATGCTGCTAACCTGTCTCTAACTTGTGACACATAATATTGTATGAGACAGTGTTCATCCAGCATCTTCAGAATTTTTTGATGGGTCTAAAATGTAGTTTCAGGATGACTTTCCCATATGTGAGATTAATGATTTCACCTGTGTCAGACTTAATTTCTATTTTAATGTTTTCAATATGATTTCTGGGCAAAGGCAGATAGTGGACTCTGATATGAGATGTTTATGGTTGCTGGTTTAAGGTTGCTGTAATTAAATCTCTACTCAAAAAGCCTACTCTTGACCCAGGTGTTAGGTTATTTCTTAGTTAGATAGATATGGATTAGAGATCTGTTGTCTATGAATGTTTAGTGCAGACAGGGTGACTAGTTTGCTGTAACTATTCAGCCTGCAGGGATTGCAGGCACGCCAAGGTTACAGGAAAAGAGCTTTTAGGGTCAACTGTAATGCTAGTCTTAATATTTGTCTTAAAGTGTAAGGTTATGTCCAATTGTTTAGATACACACCACGAAAACAACAGTCACGCACCTTGACTTTTCCTCATGTTTTGGCTAAACGATAGAGCAGCTGCAAAGCTTGCTTATCGGGTGGCGTCACGGTTTGACGCCCCTTGTAGCATGGGCTAGCCCAAAAATGATTAATATTATATAGGTTGTTGGGTCCAGACTTTCTCAGCTTTCTGCTGCCTGCGCGCAGGTAGAGGGGTGAGAGAGCTCTGGACGTGTCCTGTGAATTTTACCTGTGATCCTCTGAATAAACCAGCACGGTTATTTTCTATAAAATCTAAAGCAGTCTCTTTCGTCTCATTGAGAGTTCCTGGTTTGAAAGAACCGGAAGAAGCTACACAGAAATAATAGCTTATACAGGTGTTCTAGCTAATTATAAACCAATATCCAATCTCCCATTTATTTCTAAAATCCTTGAAAAAGCTCTTGCAAAGCAGTTAACTTGCACAAGAATGATTTGTTTGAGGATTTTCAGTCTGGTTTTAGAGTCTATCATTGCACAGAAACTGCATTGGTGAAAGTCACCAGCCATCTCCTTCTAGCCTCAGACAAAGGACTTGTCTCTATACTAGATCTTCTTTGACCTCAGTGCTGCTTTTGACGCCATTGATCTCAGCATCTTAATACAGAGACTTGAACATGTTACTGGGATTAAAGGAACCGCACTAAGTTGGATAACATCTTATTTATCAGAAAGAATCCAATTTTCTCATGTTAATGATGAATCTTCCACTCAGACTAAAGTTAGTCATGGTGTTCCACAGGGCTCTTCACTTTATACATGCTCCCTTTATCCAGTATTATCAGAAAACATGGCATAAATTCCCATTGCTATGCAGATGATACTCAGTTATATTTATCTATGAACCCAGATGAATCAGATCAGTTGGTCAAACTTCAAGCATGTCTTAAAGGCATAAAGGCTTCGATGACTGTAATGTCTGACTTCTAAACTCCAACAAAACTGAAGTTATTGTACTTGGGCTTGAAAACCTTAGATATATGCAATCTAACCATATATTTACTCTACATGACATACAGTATATTTTGTGTTTTAGCATAGTATAATCAGCTTGCTTTGTACTTAGGCAATGCATGGGGCCTACAAAAACAACATATTCTGCATTAGGTGTCACCATAAGTGACCACTGTCTTCCATGTGTGATGTATGTTTAAGTATTTAATCAAGTTTTCAGCATTTAGTTACAGTATATGATAATACAGTGATGTAATCATTGATGGTCATGATTGAGAAAGTTGTCGAATTAATTCAACTTCTTAAAGTATGGTCACTTGGCTTGATTTTGGGTCGATACAGGTGAAATGGGCCAGACAATTGACAACACCATAATCATTTTCTTCCTTGTTTATGTGGGTGACCTTACTCACCCAAGTGGTGAGGATGAGGGAGAAGAAAATGATGGACTATCCATCCATGCATCCATCCATCCATCCATTTTCCTCCGCTTATCCGGAACCGGGTCATGGGGGCAGCAGTCTAAGCAAAGATGCCCAGACTCCTCTCTCTCCAGACACTTCCTCCAGCTCCTCTGGAGGAATGCTGAGGCCTTCCCAGGCCAGCTGAGAGACTTAGTCCCTCCAGCGTGTCCTAGGTCTTCCCCGGGGCCTCCTCCCGGTGGGACATGCCCGGAACACCTCCTTAGGAAACAGATGCCTGAGCCACCTCAGCTGGCTCCTCTCAATGTGACCGAGCTCCTCACCTTATCTCCAAGGGTGAGCCGAAGCCACCCTGCGGAGAAATCTCATTTCGGCCACCTGTATCCAGGATCTTGCCCTTCCGGTCATGACCCAAAGCACACGACCATAAGTGAGAGTAGGAACGTAGATCGACCAGTAAATTGAGAGCTTCACCTTACAGCTCAGCTCCTTCTTCACCACAACGGACTGGTACACTGACCGCATTACTGCAGAAGCTGCACCAATCCGCCTGCCAATCTCCCATTCCATCCTTCCCTCACTCGTGAACAAGACCCCAAGATACTTGAACTCCTCCACTTGAGGCAGAAACTCTCCACCAACCTGAAGGGAACAAACCACCCTTTTCTGACTGAGAACCATGGCCTCGGACTGGCATAGACTTTTCCCGAGGAGGCTGAGGAGTGTGATCCCACTGTAGTTGGAACACACCCTCCGGTCCCCCTTCTTAAAAAGAGGGACCACCACCTCGGTCTGCCAGGCTAGATGCACTGTCCCCAACTGCCATGCGATGTCGCAGAGGTGTGTCAGCCAAGACAGCCCCACAACATCCAGAGACTTAAGGTACTCAAGGCGGATCTCATCCACCCCTGGTGCCTTGCCACAGAGAAGCTTGTCAACTACCTTGGTGACTTCAGCTTGGGTGATGGACAAGTCCATCTCCAAGCCCCCGGCTTCTGCTTTTTCATTGGAAGACGTGATGCTGGGGTTGAGGAGATACTCAAAGTATTCCTTCCACCGTCTGACGATATCCCCAGTCGAGGTCGACAGTTGCCCGCCTCCACTGTAAACAGTTTTGGCAGGGCACTGCTTCCCTCCCAATCGCGACCCTCCAGGTGTCACTGTCATCGCCCACATGAGCGTTGAAGTCCCCCAGAAGAACAATGGAGTCCCCATCCGGGACATTTTCCAGCACCCCTCCCAAAGACTCCAAGAAGGCCGGGTACTGCCATTCGGCCCATAGGCACAAACAACAGTGAGAGACCTATCCCTGATCCAAAGGCTCAGGGAAACAACCTTTCATTCACCGGGGTAAACTCCAACACATGGTGGCTAAGCTGGGGGGCTATAAGCAAGCCCACACCAGCCCGCCGCCTCTCACCGCGGGCAAATCCAGAGTAGTGGAGAGTCCAGCCTTTCTCGAGAAGTGTGGTTCCAGAGCCCAAGCTGTGCGTGGAGGTAAGCCTGACTATATCTAGCCAGTACCTCTCAACCTCCTGCACAAGACTGGCCTCCTTCCCCACCAGCGGGGTGACATTCCATGTCCCCAGGGCTAGTCTCAGTGTCCAGAGATTGGGTCGTCGGGGCCCCTGACTTTGAACACTTCCCAATCCACTATGCACCAGCCCCTTACGGATCCTCCTGTAGGTGGTGGACCCATGGGAGGACATCCCCACGTCGCTCGTTCAGGCTAAGCAGAGCTGGGCCCCGTAGGAAGAGGCCCAGCCACCAGGTGCTCGCATTTGAGCCCCAACCATGGGCCTGGCTCCAGGGTGGGGCCCCGGTTGCGCTATACCGGGTGGCGTCACTGTCCTTAATTTTCATCTTTTCATAAGGGGATCTTGAACTGCTCTTAGTCTGACCCATTACCTAGGACCTGTTTGCCTTGGGAGATCCTACCAGGGGCAAATAGCCCCAGACAACATAGCGCCTAGGATCATTCGGGTACTCAAACCCCTCCACCACGATAAGGTGGCAGTTCAAGGAGGAAAGCCTAACTTGTTTGCTTTGGAAAACTAAAAACTTATTAACCTGTAATAGACCAGCAAGGCATAAAACACAGCAGCCCACCAGCACAAAACATAACTTCTGCTAGCCATAGGTTTAGCTGCAATACAAACACTGCAGTCAGCTCCAAACTATAAATAATTATGTTTTTCCAGTTAGCAGATAGATGAATATGGCTAACATTTTTTTTTTCCAAATGAACTTAACAGTCCAATTAGAATCAAAATTTTCTACAGGCACAGTCTCTATGCTTTTTAAGAGTAGGAGTTGTGGAGAAAGGTTGAAAATATGTATCTGTTGTCACAATAAAGTTATAATGTTGGCACAATACAAAAAATTATTTTTAAGAATCCCCCCTTTTGCAAGTTTAGATTATTTAGTTTATTTAATCCATTATGTTAAGGCAAGGCATTTGCTACACTGTCTCCCTTTTGGTTTGCCATTGACTTCCCAGTATGTATCTACTTACAGCATGACAAACATCAACACAGACAGCTGGCAAAGTCCATCCATTATCTATACCGCTTAGTCCTGAATAGAGTTGCAGGGGGGCTGGAGCCAATCCCAGCTGACACTGGGTGAGACGTGGGGTCCACCCTCGACAGGTCACCAGTCTATCGCAGGGCTGACATGTAAACAAACAACCACATGTTCCTATGGGCAATTTAGAGTCGCTGGTCAACCTCAGCTGCATGTCTGCACCGCTAACAGCAGTGATAGGAGTGAGGCACTAGACCGACTCTACCAGGCCATTAGTGAACAACAGACAGCGCACCCAGATGGATTCCTCATCACAGCTGGGGACTTCAGTCACGTGAATTTAAAGGTTTTACTGCCCAATCTGCACCAACATGTGGACTTTCTAATGAAAGGAGACAACACATTGGACTTTGTGTACACAACATGCAAAGGAGCATACAAAGCCTCCCCCCCGATCACGTCACCATCATGCTAAGAGCTGCATACAAACCCAGAGTGAAAGCCATCAGAACAACACAAAAGGAGGTACGTGGGTGCCGGGCTTCCGCTGCTCTGAAGGATTGTTTTGATGTTACAGACAGACATTTTCAAACAAGCATCCACTCACAACAATCACATAGACATAGAGGAATACACAGAGGCTGTCACAGCATACATCACAAAGTGCATTGATGGTGTCACTTACTGCAAAAATATCAGTGTTCATGCCAACCAGAAGGCATGGATGACAGGTGAGGTTCACAGACTCCTGGGGGCTAGGGATGCAGCCCTTAGGGCCAGCGACCCCACAGGCCTAGCAACAGCAAGAGCCAACCTGTCCTGTGGAATCAAGGAGGCAAAATGCCAACACAGCAAGAAAATATCTGGACACTTCAGCAACACCAGAGATGCACAGAGTCTCTGGAACCCTCACCCTCCAAACCCTCACAGGCTATATATCCCTACTTCAGAGCTGTGATAGTGACATCTTTCTGCTGAACAGCCTCAATGACTTCTTTGGCTGCTTTGAAACACAGAACACACCAGCACAGAAGACCAACCCCCCCTGGGCAAGTAGGTTGTGTGTTTGTCCATAGCCAGCATGAAGAAGACCCTCTCCAAGATTAACCCATGCAAGGCAGGTGGACCGGATAACATACCTGGTCATGTTTTAAAGGACTGTGCCGAGGAGCTCAAGGATGTCCTCACGGACATCTTTAACATCTCTCTGAGCCAAGCGGTTGTTCCCACGTGTTTCAAGGCTGCCACAATAATTCCAAAGGAGCCCCACCCAACCAGTTACGATGACTATCAGCCTGTAGCACTGAACTCCATTATGAAGTGCTTCGAGTGGCTGGTCATGCAGAACATCAGGTCAATCCTTCCTCCCTCTCACAATCCATTTCACTTTGCATACAGGTCAAACAGGTCCACAGAGTTCTCAAAAACTTGGACACTTGGGACTCAAAACCTGTCTCTGCAACTGGGTGCTGGACTTTTTAACAGGGAGGCCACAAAATGTGCAGGTCAGCAGCAACATCACCAAGACCATCACATTGAGCACAGGGGCTCCTCAGGGGTGTGTGCTCAGCCCATTGCTCTTCACACTGCTGACCCACGACTGTGTGCCAACCTACAGCACCAACCACATTGTCAGGTTTGCAGATGACATGACTGTAGTTTGCTTCATTACCAACAATGATGAGGCCAACTACAGGAGTGAGGTGTGCCAACTGGAATAGTGGTGTAAGAACAACAACCTCTTCCTCAATGTGAGGAAGACTAAAGAGATCATTGTGGACTTCAGGAGAAAACCTCTAAAGCAACCACCACTGACCATCAACGGTGCTGTAGTGGAGAGAGTGAGCAGCACCAAGTTCCTGGGAGTGCACATCTCTGAGGACCTCTCCTGGACCAACACCACCACAACACTGGCCAGGAAAGCTCAAACACGCCTCTACTTCCTCCACAAACTGAGGAGAGCCAGCGCCCCACCCCCCATCATGTGCTCCTTCTACCGGGGTACCATTGAGAGCATCATCATTGGCTGCATCACTGTGTGGTACGGAGCCCGTACTGCCTCCTGCAGAAGGACCCTGTAACCCATGGTGAAAACAGCCAACAAGATCATCTGTGCCCCTCTGCCTTCCCTTACGGACATCTTCAACACCTGCCTCACCCGCAGAGCCATCAGCATTGCTGATGACACCTCCCACCCCGCACACTCTCACTTCAGACTTCTGCCTTCAGGGAGAAGGTATCGGAGTCTTCAGGCCCACTCCACCAGACTTACAAACAGCTTCATTCACCAGGCTGTGAGGATGCTGAACACTG
>NW_018128140.1:787254-790423 GCF_001952655.1 Monopterus albus
CAGATCTGGGTTTACCGGCAAGAGCCCAGGAAGTTGTAGCCTCCCGGGCTTCAGCCTTAAATCCGGCCACATAGGTGGTCCAACCAGGCATAGTTTTACGTTTCCCTTTATCTTTGTAAAACGGCACACTCACGTCCAACAGCGCCCGGACAATACCAAGATACATGGAAGAGATATCTGTCTTGTGGTTAGCATCTGTACAATTAGGATCATTACACATAACGGCCTCTCTAGGTAACGTGATATCGCGTAACCGCTTATCAGTGAGATTATGATAACTGGCAAGACCCTCAGGAGAAAGAGAGGACCAGTCCAAACCTCCCTGTTTGTGATTAGACTGAGTTAAAATGGGTATAAAATCAAGTCTCACGGTCATCTTTACGGGAATATTATCAGAGAAGGACATGTTGTAAAGAATGTCTATATCTGCCAAAGCGGCATGTGCATCAGCTGTAGAAATGCAATGGTCGAGCCACGATGTTGTATGCCAGGCCTCACTAATATATGTAAAGCTCTGACTGGGCAGGAACTCACTGCTAGACAAAATCAAATTATTATCGGCACAAAAGTGCAACATATGCTTTGCAAAAACAGAATCCTTATCTGATATATTTGCGTTCATATCACCCACAATATATACGCTGCTAGAGAGAAACGGTATTTTGATTTTCTGTATGTCCTGCACATATGGTGAATTGACAATAACATCCTTGAACTTTGTGTAGTGCTTTTCCACTGAACTGTGTAAGTGTGAGCATATCCTTGGTGAACTTTATACTTGTCATGACTAACAGAATACAGGCTAACAGACAGGATGTGTAAGATTGATGCTGAAGCCATGTCAGCAATAAAAGTTATATATGGTCAATTTAACTATGTGGGATTTCATCCTGCTGCATTCATGGGATGCAATGTTTATCTTAATCTGGTCATGATGACCTTTATGTGACTGGGCTTGTGGGAAGAATAAGCAGAAAAGCAGGATGCAAGGATGAATGAATGTTTAGTAACAAGAACTGTTTGTCCCAGTTGTCTGGACCACTGGACCATTTACCTCATCTCTTATAAGGAGGTAAGAAGGTATAAAGAGGGGCACAAGTCTTTGTCTTGCAGTTGTTCCTACAGGTCAGATTATTCATGTAACCTGCATCTGTTGCAAGAATATACAGTATCTCTGTCTGGGCTCTTTTTCATCATAGTGTTTGTTTATTGTAGGGTTGTGGTTCCCTGCTACTTTATGGAAATAAAGTAATTATTTGTTTAAGGCTTCAGAGAATTAGAAAAGTACCAATGAAAAATTCAGCACAAAATCTGTTCACCTGAATTTGTGCTTTTTCAGGTCAATGTACACATGTAGGCATTCTAAGTGTCACTCACTGCTGCGATAAGTGGCCACTTTCACAGTGACTGCTCGTCATTCGTCAGGTACAGCACCCCATGCATACACAATGCTGCTACATGAATGGCTACTTAGAAGTAAAGAAAAAGCCCTGTGGTCTAAAATGCAAACACAGATAGGTTTTTGGAGGGAATGTATTTGATTGGTGAATATTACCATTGCAGTATTTTTAAACCACCCATCCTTTATAGCTTGCTTCTTAGGCCAACTCTTTTTTTAGGGAAAGTTGTTTGATAATAGTCCAACACAACATCTTATTGAATGAATAAAGCCCTGCATTTTAAAGGCTCTATTTTATTATAAAGCCACGTCCGGTTCTTTCAAACCAGGAACTCAGAGGGACGACTCAGACCACTTGGATATATAAAAAAATATAACCGTGCTGGTTTATTCAAAGGGTCACAGGCAAGAATTAACATTACACGTCCAGGCATCTTCCACCCCCAAAGCTGCTCCCAGGCAGCCCGGAAGAAGAAGCCCCGAACCTAATAGCCTATACAATTTAATCACTTCGTTGGGCTAGCCCCCTCCTACACAGAAACGTCAACCGAGACGTCTCTCTCTCACCAGCCTTGCAGCTGGCTCTGGCAGTAGTCACAACATGAAGCAAATCAACGTGTGAATGTGTATGTCTGTTGGTTAAGTGGTGTGTAGCTAAAAACACTGTAACACAACAATTCACATTAAGAAAAATATTATGGTTACTGTTCTGTCATAATAACATTTATCCCTGACTGCAGCCTTTCTCTGCTTTAACTAACCTTGCATTTAACAGCCTGAGGAAGACATCCTGGCTACACTAACATCTTCTAATACAACAGATCTCTAATCAATATCTATCTAACTAAGAAAGTACCTAACAATTTTTAAAATGGTCTTATACTTATTGTCTCAAAGCACACATACTATTCGGCCATTCACCCATTCACACTCACACACACCAGTGACATCACCGGGAGCAACTGGGGGTTCAGTGTCTTGCTCATGGACACTTCGACATGTTGACTGGACAAGCCGGGAGTCGAACCGCTAATCCTTCGGTTAGGAAACGACCCACTCTACCTCCTGAGCCACAGCGTTAAAAAGATTACATTAATCACGTAGAGCCATTGACAAGACACCGCAACGCAGTGAAAAAGTATAACACTTTATATGCCTACATCTGTAAAGAATGTATCTTAATGATAGCAACAACTTTGCCATTTTCCCATTGGACAGTGGTGACTTTAATAGCAATTATTTGGCTAATAGAGCCCAATATGAAGTGCATGGTGAGGACAGCAACACTCCAAGCCCGATTATTCCTGCCACATGGGGAAATTCTGCAAGCCCCTAGCCTTGTAGCTTCTTCCCTGGGAAATTCTTCTCCGCTGTTCAACTCTCCTCAGTCATTTCAGAGGTAAGTGGTAGTCGACCTGTTATTATTGATCTAATGTTCTGAGGTTTTTTTGCTCTGGATCAGGGGCCTGTATCACAAAATGAAATTAATTGCTTATAAAGCTAACTGTGGGCTCAATACCACAAAGCTGGCTCACTTTTAATCATGCTAGATCACTATGGTGACATACTAGGCTACATGGCTAACCTGCTCTGGAACACATTAATTTCAGAGAATTAGATGAAAACCGTGTCCAGAGATCGGGTCGTCGGGGCCCCTGCCTTCGACTGCTGCCCAATCCACTGTGCACCGGCCCCTTACGGATCCTCCTGCAGGTGGTGGGCCCACGGGAGGACGTCCCCACGTCGCTTGTTCGGGCTAAGCCCGGCCGG
>NW_018128140.1:790696-795510 GCF_001952655.1 Monopterus albus
TCTGGAGAGAGGGAAGTCTGGGCATCTTTGTTTAGACTGCTGCCCCCACGACCCGGTCCCGGATAAGCGGAGGAAAATGGATGGATGGATAGATGAAAACCTGTCAACAGCCTGAGCACTGACCAGTCAGATCAATGTAAAAAAAATGAGGTTATCCCCACAGGATCCTGACAGGGACAAAAGAGTGTACATTAATGTGATAAGTAATAGTTAAATTAATCTATAGAGCAGTCATAGTTGTGCTGTTTCACACTTCCCACGGATCAGCACCAAATCACAACAAAAGTCATCTCAGGACACTTTACAAAGTAAGGTCTAGACCTTACTATTATATTATTATTATTATTAGAGAGGAAAACTCCAACAAACCCCCCTTGAGCAAGCACTTTGACAATGAGGAGGATAAACTATCTAATGGAAGAAACCTCTGACAGACCCTGGCTCTTAGTGGGCAGCCTTCTGCCTCAACCAGATAGGTTGGAGAGAGGAGAGGAACTCAGAGCATCATGGGGCCCCCCAGCAGCCTAGGCCTATAGCAGCATAAATAAGGGAAGGCTCAGGGTCACCTGAGCCAGCCCTAACTATAAGCTTTATCAAAAAGGAAAGTCTCAAGTCTAATCTTAAAGGTAGAGAGGGTGTCTTCCTCCTGAAATGAGACTGGGAGCTGGCTCCACAGCAGAGGAGCTTGATAGCTAAAGGCTTTCCCATCCCATTCTACTTCTGTTGACTCTAGGAACCACAAGTAGACCTGCACTCTTTAGAGCGAAGTGCTCTGGTGGGATGATAAGGCACTGTGAGGTCTTAAAAGAGGCCATGGCATGCTTTTTCTTGTTTTCTGACTTATCTATAATGTTACAATGGTCATCTTAGACATGACCTAAAGCTCAAAAAATGAGGTGTATGTACTGTATATTTTGGTATACTGTATGTATGGTTTATACATGTATTGCAAACCCTCACTCTTGAGACTCTTTTTCTTATAAAATAAAATATTAAGTGATAGTTTAAGGATTTCCTTCAATGGTCATAATCTCCATGCAGTTGTGCGTTCATATGAGATTACCTGACATCTATGGTGCCACTGTAAAAGCGGAATTTTGAGACTGCATTCAGTTTTGTGGACATATTTTACCTCCTGTTGCCTGCAGTGTGACCAAAGGATCTATAGAAAAATTAGGTCTTACTGATGTTTCTAAAGCTGTTACATCTAAAGATGATACATCTGTGAGAGCTGTGAGAAGGATCCAATGAATTGTTTCTCTAATAGTTGTGATTTTATTTGCAAAGAAGCTCTTGAAGTCATGATTGCTGAGATATAAGATAATATAAAGTTCAACAGTACTGTGTGAATTTGGAGCCTGGCTCCACCTGCTACCTGCAAGATTAGGGATTTGCATTGTGCAACAATGGTTTGCCTATGCAGTACTCTGTAGAGGTTACCATTTAATCAGACCAATAGCCTGTTATGGTGTAAACACCCTCAAATGGGTGATACAGAATAAATGCCATCTGAATCCTCATTATGTGACAATGACAGGTGTTAATTTAAACGCATAAAAAAAGAGAATGGGTTGAATATTGGGAAAGAACAGTAGTGACTGGAGCAGTACTTATTTACTTAAGTAAAATTACTCTGATACATATAAAAAATAGAAACACTGATTACACATGTAAAAGTAGAAATACTCGATTACATATAAAAAGTAGTTCAAATATTATAGTTCCTCAGAGTAGTATAGTTAGAAGTGTGGAATATTAAGTTGTTTGAGACATTGTAACTGAAGCACCAGCACCGTTTTCTATGCACTTATAAGGAACATAACTTTCACTCAGATTAAAGCATCAGCACTGTCTTATATAAATGTACTAATAAGGAATGTAACCTTCAACTCAGTAGAAGTGTGTGTGTGTTCACTCAATCATTAGCAGTATGTGTGCTCACTTAATCACAGAATGTACTTTGGTATTAAGGAATTGTGCTTGGAACAGCTCTGATGCAGGGGAGTTATCTTTAGGGAAGTAATGATAAATTCCAGCTGCATAATAAAGAATGTGTATGGGAGGGGGAAGAATAGGATATAACACACAGTTTTGGTAACTGCACCTCAGATCATCTGCCCTGCTGCTTGCTGTATGATCTCCAGATATATCTGCAATAAAAGGTAATAGTGCACTTTGATATTTGGTGTGTGACTGAAATTATTTCCACTATCTGCACTCGAGAGGAAGTCTGGGACTTCACAGTAGTTAACAGAGATTGGGTCTAAAGTCACCATTCATAAAACTATTAGGGTTTTGGACTTGCTTCCTGTTATGTACTTTTGTTTTGTAAGCATTTCCTGTTCTCTATTGCCTCACCTGGCTCAGCTTTACTCTGGTCCTAATTGCCACTTATTGCCTTAACCTGTTGCTCATTGCCTACTAGTCTCAAGCCTTTACATTCTCCTCACTTCCCTCAGTTAGATACTGGTTCATCTGCTCACCATACCATGCTTTTTCCTGTGGTTCTGTATATGTCTCCAGTTTTGTTTCTGCTTAGTAACTCTTCTCATTCTCCTGTGTCATGTATGGACTTTGGACTCACCCACCATCTTGGATTTTTGGTTTGCTCCCTTTGGTTTGCAGAGTTTAGTTTTAGCTCCCTGACTGAATTGTCTTGTTGTAGGTTTCTGTAGATGTTATGGTCGTTAGGTTGAGCCCTGGGAGTTGTATTATTTGTCTCTGTCCAGTATTAATTATATTAAAGCCTACTAAATACTACTTGTAGGCATGTGCTGACAAGTGGTTTCTAGCTACTGGTTTATTTAAAAGACTTTTTCTCCAAATTCACTGTGAAAACTTGTTGGCTGCATGCCACGAAAGAACAGCTTAGTCCTTGGTTCTTTACATGTTTCCTTATAATCTTCATTCACTTTAATGTCCATTACGAGGAGGACCAATCTTCCAGAAAAGCAGACGAACGTCCATGCTTGCTGCTAGGTTAAGAGTCTCTGTGAGAATTCTATTCACGCGAGAACAGCTCAGCGTGACTTGCACTTAAGTGACCTTCAAAATAATAGTACTAAAGAAAATAACTAATGCAACTTAAATTCCAAATTATGCCTTGTAGAAACAATAAACAAGTATGCATAAATTACATGTACCGTAATGACAACGTTACACTCCCACCAAATCACACAATCTTAATGTGGGATTTCTCTAAACAGGTTATTGCGTGTATATGAACATTTTGTGTTATTAACAAACAAGGAAATTCAGGTAAACAAACACTCTAGTCTGCCTCAAGCAGAATAACAACAATTTTTACAGGTGTAGTGGTTAAAACCAAAACAAGACACAAGTTATTAAATGTAATATGCCAGATAGCGAAGGTAAAGCCTTTTCTTGCATGCTAGCATTTTGAGACAGTAATCCATGTATTTATTACATCGCGTTTGGATTACTGTAACGCATTGTATGTTGGAGTCAGCCAGTCGTCACTTGCTCGTCTCTAAATGGTTCAGAATGCGGCTGCCCGTCTTTTGGTTGGAGTGCGTAAAAGGGAGCACATAACCCCTATTTTGGCGTCCCTTCACTGGCTCCCGGTGTCCTTTAGGATTCTTTTTAAGATTCTTTTATTTGTTTTTAAGTCTTTAAATGGCCTTGCACCATCATATCATGTTTAGCTTTTGTCTCCCTATAGTCCCTCTCGGTGCCTCAGATCAGCTGACCAGCTCCTGCTGGGGGTACCGAGGGTTAGGCGTAAATCTAGAGGGGACAGAGCGTTTTCCGTTGTGGCTCCTTAAGCTATGGAATGCGCGGCCTCTTTATATTAGGCAGGCCCCCTCATTGGCCACTTTTAAAACTTACTTTAAGACCCATTTGTATGCCTTGGCGTTTGATACAGTGTGAGACTGTTTGGGTTCTGGTTTTGGATAGTACTTTGTGCTATTTTGATTTAGTTATTTAATTTTATTGTTTTATTCTTTTTATTATGTAGTTCATATGTTTACATGTTTGAAATGGAATCTTATGTTAAGCACTTTGTTTGGCTTGGCTGTGTTAAAGTGCTCTATAAATAAAGTTGAGTTGAATTGAGAGAGTACAGGTCTTGGGGTGAGCTGAACATCCATCCATTTTCTTCCACTTGTGACCGGGCCAATATACAGGCCTAGGCAACTCAGACCCTAATATAACTTTTAGTAGTTCCCCAAGAATAACACCCCTCCTGTTTTCTATCGGGTCAGATTCATGCAAATGTCACCAGTACTGAGTTGCTAACCCCAGATAAATCTGCAAACAGAGACGTTGGGGTTACTCACACAGATAAAACTTTATTTGAGACAGTGTATAACTTAACAGTGAAAATATTTAAAAAGGCCTAGCCCCAAAGCTAAAATATTACCTACAAGAAGAAGTTTCTCCCCACTCAGTAAATACAGTGCAGAACAGGAGTAAAATGGTCAGTCAACAGGTTGACAAAGGGCACCATTTAAATGAACACCACAAATCAATTAATCACACATCAACAAACCAAATATACGAGGGCCTTGCCTCCCTGTGCATAAAACCATTCATGCACTGTTCACACACACCATAAAATTGGCTAAACCCTACTTAGAAACAATACAATAAATAGGGAACACATTGCTAGGTAAATCTCAACATAAAAACAGAACAAAGCAAGGCAAAACGTTGCATAAGCAAAACAGCAGTGGCTATCACCCCTTGGCTCCACGTCACCCTAGCACAACATGTGTGATGGACGCCAACTTCTACTGGATCACGCTCGCATCAATTATCGCCCCTAGAGAGCATGCGGTAATCCCCTGAAA
>NW_018128140.1:796018-799906 GCF_001952655.1 Monopterus albus
GAGGAGCAGCGGTTATACTCTGAGCTCCTCCCGAGGGACTGAGCTCCTCACCCTATCTCTAAGGGGGCGCTCAGCCACCCTGTGGAGAAAGCTGAACAATGCTTACATAATTAGGTAGGCTTTGACCTTTTTTGTCCTGAGAATGGTCTGTGTGTAGAAATGAGAACTTTAGGTTGGTGACCCAATCTGTTTCCTGTACAATTCAGAGGGTGTTTCTTGTGCCACCTTTGTCTTGGTTGCAAGTTTAAAAGATATTCCTCTCTCCATCGAGTCCAAAACCCGTTAGCCAAATACTGCACCTGATGCCACCCCACCTCATTTGTATATAAACTTCTTTGACAAACTGTCCAGGTGGGGGCAGAATGACTGTAGACTTCATTGTAAGGATATGTTTGGAGTTAAAGGTTCAGGTCTGGATGGGCCATTCAAATGTCCAGGGGTGACTGTTAATAATAGCCATAACCTCATACATGAACGTCCTTAGTGAGGTGCTGTCAAGCTCTTGTACTGACTGGTTGAGAATAGCAGTAAAAACACTTATGGTTTTTATTTGCCTCTCCCAGGCACTGCCCATGTGACTTGCTGCTGGAGGACTCATTAGGAATTCACATCCTAGAGCCTTTACTCTTTCTTGATTAAGTCCTTTCATGACTTCTATGAGCTCTTTCCTTGCACCAATGAAATTGGTCCCTTGGTCACATCTCAGCTGACGAAAATTTCCTCTTATGGCAATGAATGCTCTTAAGGCATTGAGAAATGCATCAGTTGCCATGTCATCTATCACCTCAATATGTATAGCCCTTGAACATAGACAGGTAAGTAAGAGACCATATCTTTTGAGATGTCTCCTTCCTTCTTTCTTTGACATAAATTGGACCAAAGCAGTCTATGCCAATGTAGGTGATGGGTGGAGTTTCTTCCATTCTGTCTTGTGGCAAGTCGCCCATTTTTGTTCTTTGGTACGTCTTCTGTACTTGACAGATTTGAAGATGTGTGATGAGACTGTGCTGCTGAATCCTAGGATCCATCAACCATTAGCTCGTAGTTCATTCACTGTCATTCCACGTCCCTGATGATATATTCTTTCGTGGAAGTGCTTGATTAGTAACTCTGATATGTGGCTGTTCTTCAGAACTATTGTTGGGTGTTTTATGTGTGGATGCAATGTGGCTTGACTTAGGCATCCTCCCACCCATAGAATGCCTTCTTCATCCAAGAATGGATTTAACTTGTACAGCTTTCTGTCTTTAGTCTTAGAAACGTCTTTCTTTAACTTCAAGTGTACCCAATGAGCAAACCTACTTCACAATCCTGTAAATGTTCATTTTTTTCTTGGAGATGCTCTAAATGGGGCCAAGCCTTTGCAGTTTCATCTGTTGGTATGCGAGTTCTGTTGGCAGGGATAAAGTCATGCGTGTAGACTGGTGGTAAGGAGATTGTCCTTTTGGTGTAAAACCCATGAGCTTGTAGGTCTCTTACTCTTTGAGAGCTTACTACTGTGGTTGTTGAGGTCATAGTAGAGAGCTTGAGCTTAACATGTTCTTTGTTTGCATCCAAGGCTTCAGCTACCTCACTCAAAACAAATGTCTTGACCTACTTCAGGTTGATCTTGAAGATTTAGGCTGTCCCTAACCTGAATTGAGCTACTGCCTTAAATTAGCCTGTCTTATAAATAGGAAATGTACATAATGCATGAAATCTCTGCATCACCCTTTAACACTTGTTCAAATGTAAACCACTTAATGTAAATACCCCTAAGCTTAAAGAAGTCCGATACCTAAATTCAGCTTTGGATATCACCTTTCAAAATACACTCAATATACAATGTCAGAAACAGAGAAAACCAATATCAAATGGCAAATAGCTTTCACTTAACCTTAACCTAAAAATCCCAAGCACTATAAAATGTTGAACAAGGCAATACCCCCTTAACCTTAGCACTCTTCAGTTGAATTACACAAATTACTAAATCAAAACATTTACCACACACATCTGCATAACTCCTGCTCACAGTAAATCTTGGAAAACCTTTACAGAGGCCCTCTTAACTTAAGTGTCCAAGCTCTTAATGACCATCTTGACTTACTCTAAAACTGTGTTCACCTTCTTTTTTTATGCATGTGTGCAGCGTGTGGTTTTGGCTCATCTGTGTCTCTCTTGAAGACCACTCTGTGTGCCGGACCAAATCGCAACAGGCCCGCCAACCCTTTGATCTTGCTGCGCCGTTGCTTAATATCCACTCACATCATTGGACAGTCAAGTTTTTCACTGTAGTTCCCCTGAGGCATATGCTGACACAAGTGGTTTTCTAGTTACTAGTTTATTCGAAGACTTCTCTAAATTCACGGTGAAAACTCGTTAGCTGCATGCCATGAAAGAACAGCTTAGTCCTTGGTTCTTTACATGTTTCCTTATGATCTTCATTCACTTTAATGTCCATTACGAGGACCAATCTTCTAGAAAAGCAGACGAACGTCCATGTTTGCTGCTAGCTTAAGAGTCTCTGTGAGAATTATATTCACGTGAGAACAGCTCAGCGTGACTTGTTCTTAACAGTGGCCTTCAAAATAATAGTATTGAAAGAAATAACTAATGCAATTTAAATTCCAAATTATGCCTCGTAGAAACAATAAACAATGTTTATTGCATAAATTACATGATAAGTAATGATAACCATTACAGTACACTACTCCTCAATCTGTCTCTCTATTTGGGTCCTCCCAGCCTGAACCTTGACAGTATGAACCAGCCAACAATGGACCCAGCAGACATTTCCTTGGAATGAGGGGTGTTCTCAAAATTAAAGGAGCATCTGGAGCAATTATACTGGCAGCATAGTAGGATTACATCCCTGACAAACCAGAACCCTGTTAGAGCGAGGAGTTCAGCTGTTAGAGGATTACTCTCACTTGAGGCGATACCCTAAATTTAAGCAGTTGGAAGATGAGTTTGACACCAGTTTTAAGGAGATGAGAATGCCTCTTTGTCAGGGCTTTCTCTGTTCCCAGTTAGTCTCTAGACCTATGTCTGTTAGGTTTCAATCAGCTCCAGCATGTGTGTCCAGTTCCTGTATGGTTAGTCCTGAGGCCAAGACTGCTCAGTTGGACACCCCCTCTGTTAATATTGGTGTGGTGTCTAACTCCAGGCCAGGAGTCCACTCACTACACTCCTGCTTCTGTCCCTGAGCTCTCACCATTCTGGGGAACCCAGCTAGCCATTTCTCCTTGGGGTTTAGGGAAGAAGCATCACAAGAAAAAGGGTCTCCCAAAGAAACTTTTATCATGTCAATCTGTTCACCCCTCTGGTCCTTTGCCCTGCCACAGCAGTACGACTTTCAGCCTGTCCCTGAACCGCATTCTCAACCTGTTTCCAAACCACAGTCGGTCTCCAGGAGGGGGGGCCAGGAGCACAGGCAGCAAACAACTTGGAGTCAGCCACTCTCCACTGCAGCACAATATCCCTGTTCCCTGACCAGATTCCAACCAGTTGCTGATCTCCACTGTGGCTGGGCAAACATCCCTACTGAAGTAGCTGTTCCCTGGTGTGCTGATGAGAATGTCCCCACTGAACTTCCAATTCTTCAGTGTGCCAACAAAGACGTCCCTGCCAAAGCTCTAGCTCTCCAGTGTGCCAACAAGAACACCCACGCTGGGCTTTCTGCTCCAGTCCCACAGTGTTTCAGTGAGAACTCTGATGCTGCCATTTTAGCCTCGGTTTCTGAGTGGCATGGAGAGTGTGCCAACTCCCCCGAGACCAACCTGGTTCCTCACGGTACGTTTACATGCAACTGCTCTTGACTGTATACGCATAGTTTTGTTACAGTGCCTTGCGAAAGTATTTGGCCCCCTTGAACTTTGCGACCTTTTGCCACATTTCAGGCTTCAAACA
>NW_018128140.1:801394-801716 GCF_001952655.1 Monopterus albus
GACTGCCAATATCTACTTTCCTTGCTGAGGACAACTTTCTGTGGGAACGAACCTCAGAGTGGATTTTTAAATGAGACAAATCAAATCTGGTCTAAAGCTCTACAGCCAGCACAGCTTAGCCACAGTTATAACAGCACATAACTCAGGGCAGAAGCCTCCTGCAAAGGCCATTGTACTGGGTAGGGATCAGCAGATGTGGCAGCTGCTGGGCCAAACACTTCACTTAATCTGCTTCTTTAAAAATGAATTACAGATAAGATTTTTACGCTTTTATTTATAATTGGCGGTGGACACGGGACGTCGGAGTGGGCAAGGACGAGTA
>NW_018128140.1:808196-818330 GCF_001952655.1 Monopterus albus
ATCGCGACACGCCAAAGGCGTTAGCAGTCTTCCGTAGCCGTCGCTCAAGTAATAAAGCGTCAATGCAACCTTTTTGAGCGTGCCAACTGGTGCCCTCATGTTTGTTGTTTGCCTTTCAATATACGGACGAAGTTCCTCGCTCAGCATGATGAGAGATGATTTGGACATGCGAAAGTTCTCCCTCCATTCATCTTCCACAACAACACCACCGACAAAGTTGTCCCACCAACTGCTAGTTCTACCAAGTCTAACCCAAAATCTTCTCCTTGTTGCCCTTCTGGTTTCCTCCGCGGTGGATCTAAAGACATGAGACCTACGAAGTTACCAACATTATTTTGTTGGTTGCAGCAGTAGTAAAGGAGCAGTTGTACTAATGCTAATAAGTTCATTAGCATCTGTGTGTAGCATGAAAGCATATAGTTCGCCATTGTTTATGTTGATGTCGCAGTCAATGTGACACTAGCAGTAGCTGACGTGGGGCGATGGCGTCATCGTTTCGTAAACATATGCGGATTATAACGTTGACACGAAAACGTTTTAGCTGGCGTTTTGAAACTCTCCACTTTGGGACCCGTTTTAAAAGGTCTCTGTTTTCACTACCCGGCTAACCTGTTTCCGTCTAAACGGAAGGCCAAAATGCATACTAAAGTAGGTGTTTATAGTCAAGAGCAGTTCTGTGTAAACGTACCCTCAGTGTCAGTGAAAGCATTCCCACTGTTGCAGCTGTTTCCTGGTCTGCTGACAAGAATGTCCCTGCTGAGGCTCCAATCCTACAATGATCTGATGCCGCTTTTGCTCCGGTACTCGAGCGGGTCGGCTGTGATGCCGATGCCCCTACTGCTCCTGCTCCGGTTCCCCATTGGGTCAACGAGTTCAACGCCGCCTCTGATCCTGTTCCTGAGCGAGTTAGCCGGGACGCTGGCCCCTAATGGGGCCAATTTCCTCAAGGCCTTGTCTGCTCTGGACCCCGGGTGGGTCCATGATGACTTCTCCAATGTTCCTGCCCCCAGAAAATTCTCTGACACCACCACATCTGCTCCTGTTTCTTAGTGGGTCAACGAGTTCGTCATCAGCAACACAACCGCCCCAGTCCCTGTGCCTCGGGGGGTCTCCAGCAATGCCAGCACTTCAGTTTCTTGTATCTAGGTTGTGATGGGTGCACAGACTAAAGCAGCTGCCCAGAATTGGATCTCCTCTGTTTCAGCCAAGGGCCCCGGGGCAGTCCTATCCTTGTCAGTTCAAGTTTCACCATTGACCCCATCCTTCTGTTCATCTTCCAGAGGTTTCCCCAACACTGGCTACCTGTATATTCTCCTGAGGGGCTCCACTACCGATGTTGGCCACCTGTCTGTTTTTCCAGCCCTCTTCCATGGGGATCCTTCTATCGCCTCTGGTTAGGCTATTGGCCTCAACTTCCTGCTCTGCTCCAAGGCCGTCCTCCCGAGTGGCCACTCCGGTTTTCCGCTCAGCTCCGAGCGGGACTGGCCTACCCATCTATCCTGAGCTGGGGGGGAGGCAAGCTTAAGTCAGCATATTGGACTGCTCTGCAGGTTTTTGTGACACAATATGACACATCAATAATAACCAAAAGCACCCTGTGAACAGTCAACCGTTGAGTATGCATTAGTGAGAAAACAAGGTCAATTAGCTTCATTCTGTTATGTTTTTATGAATTAAAAAAGACATAACTTTAGTCAGGGTTTTGCCTTGTCAGCTACTGACAGACCAGCCGACTAGGAGCATGTGACAGCAATTCCCCAGGTGCAGTTAAAGGGGTCTTCTCCTGTGTGGTTTGGACTGGTGTTCTTGGGGATCTAAATAAACACCCTGAGGTAAATGATTTCCCCCCAGCCTATTGCTGTGTGTGGATCCCACGTGGGAGTTATATTAAGCAACGGTCACATGTTTTGCTGCTCCTAATGGGGCTGTATGGGCCTGCGCAAGCATCACCTGCTACTTTCAAATCTTTAAGTTATTTTGCATGTAGCTCTCGAGTCTGTGAGGACATCATGTTACCAATTATGGCCACAGGGGCAATGGAGAGACCAAAACAGCACAAAACGCTAGTATTTGTCCCATGTATGTCAGAGCATAGGCCCACTGCATGTGTCGCTGGTTAAATGGAGCAGCTGGTAGCCTACAGGCAACTGGGGTAAAGTGGTTACTGTTGTGTGCAGACAGGGGTGTAATGGAGAAAAGTGAGGCAGTGTTGGGTCATTTTACCTATGGATGCATGGTCTCTAGCAATCCAATGTTTTACCAGACTAGGATTAATGTGGAGTGAATGGGACCTAGATATTTTTTAAGTACTCTATTTTTATTCCTTTATTCCTATTATCTCATCTCAGTGAGCATTCCTTTGTCTTTCTGCATCGTTTACTACTTGTTTTGCTCTTTTGTTGGACATACAACCTAAAGGTGTAAAAAAAATTAAAATAAAATAAAGGTGTCTATATGTTCTAGTACATCTGTGCAGAAGCAACTTACTTTATACAAGTCTTACAACCTCACTCAGTAGAGTCTTCTAAACAGATAAAGCTTTACATGATAGTTTAAGGAATTTCTTGAATGTTCATAATCTTCAGGCAGTTGCGCATTCATGTGAGCTTGCCTGACATCCACCAGTGCCACTTTAAAAATGGGATTTTTTTCTTTCACTGCCCAGTTTTGTGGATACATTTTACCTCCTGCTGCCTGCACTGTGACCAAAGGATGTGGAGAAAAACACGGCCTGAGATTACTGCATGTCCAGGAATGTTCCTGTACAGGACCCCCTGCAGCAGTCAATGCTCCCCTAAAGCACATCTTTTTATTTTGACTGCTTGAGGCCAGTGTGTCTACCACATGTGATGTGTTGCTGGTTAACAAGCAGATTAATAACTCATGATGTCATTGTTGGTGCAACAATATTTGTTGGAATTAATTTCACTACTTTGGAACTGTATCTGGTCGTGTTGGGGAAGACTCAGTGACCAATGGCTAGATTTACCAACCTTGGAGCTACTTGAAAGGGAGTGATGTTTCCACTACTCAGTGGGACTAAAGGGTTAAGTTTTAGAAGAGGGAAAAAAAAACAAAAAAACAAAACACACAACACTACACACACATTGCCTGTCTGTTAATACATTGTTTCTGTAATGTTAGAGAATTATTGTAAAGCAGGAGAAGTTACTATGTCTGCATTATGCCAGTTAAAATATAGGGTTTCCCCAATTACCCACTTTGTTTAGAGTGTTACAAATCTCTTCATCGGTACATATACCATTGTTTGGTTATTTATGGAAGAAAAATTCAAATTAATTGGTATGTTGTGCTGTCCACTTTCAGCACAACACCGGCAGCAAGACTTGTGTGGGTTCACAAACTATCCTTTTGTTCTGAAATAATTAGACTATTTGGAGTTATGATGGGTGCAAAGCTAATCTAGAGGTACCCAAGATTAAACATTAAATAGCTGGAAATGAAAAAGAACTGTTTACAATGTAATCTCTACAGAGATTCTGCAACATCCATAGAATTTACTCTGTGTCATAGGTTTGTTTTCCCACTATTGTAATTCCTACGAAACTACAAATACAGTTATGTTGAGAGAGTCACTGTATGGATACCCGAGTTGTAGCTGCGATAGATATAGGAGAGGCTCTGCTGTGTATCTCGTGTGGGAAGTGTCAGTTACATAGCACCACTTTTTGTCATAGTTAAAGTAACTGGTTTGTCAAACCTAAATATATTATTAAGCTCTGAAAACAGCAGACCTATGAGTGTGACCATGTGTTGTGTACTACCTCTATTGAACAATAAATCTCAATCATATAGGTAGGATTAGTTTTTTTGCTCTTGTCACACCTGTTAATGGTAATGTAATAATGTAGGTGGGGGGTGGGTTCTTACGATTAGGGAGGGTCCAGAGGATTCGGCAGAACTAAACATTTAAATTCAAATAACTACCAAATTTGAACAAAACAAAACAAAATAGACCAACTTATTTTCACACAATATGAATTTTGTTGAGAATCACCTGTATTGACAGCATATGTCAACAAAATTCTGTGACTGTGTTCAGCTAAAAAAAAAAAAAAAAAAAAAAAAAAAAAAACCATAAAACAAATTGTGTGTAGTTAAGAGGATGAGAGGAGCTGGCTTGATTGGGACATGAATAAAGGTAGATTAGACTCCACCTGCCCATGATGCATTCATCCCTATAATAATGTATTCCACCTCTCCTCCACAATGTGCACCATAATGCCTGTTGGCACACAAAAATACACTGCCCTTGGTGGTCACCAAAACAACAATATGCCTGGAATTTAGACACAGGTTTACCACTGTGCCCTTGCAAAAAGATCGAACCCTTAATCCTTATTTTCAATGGATTCTGATGTGAAAAGTGATTGGTAGACCCATATGGGTACCAGTACAATGCGATTTTTATAACATTTGGTTATAATAGCCAATCACAGTGAAAAAAAAAAAAATCTCAAAAGTGCCGTTAGAAAAATGTTTAAGAATCATATTTAATCATGATGATCACAAGTCTGATTTTGGATTTATCATACCTGATAACCAATGCAATGCTTCAAAATGTGCTTGTTCCAAACTATGACTTCCAAAACATGAATAGTGGTTGTCACTGTCATGTTTAAAAAAAAAACAAAAAAAAACCTTCTCTATCAGACAACAACATGCTGCAATGATGTTCACATAAGAGTAGGCATAACAATGACATTCAATATATTCAAATGAAATGAACCATATACTGTATAAGACCAATCAGCCCCCCAGATCATTTCCAAAGGAGTAATAGTACCATGTATGACTGACATGTGGGAAATACAATGATATGGAAATTATTCAGACCCCTTTGTTTTCCAGGTTTTATGTTTCAGACTCATCTTAAAGTGGGTCCAGTTTTATTTTTTCCTCAATCTACATACAATACTCCACAATGATAAAGTAAAGAGGTTTTTGAAGTGTTTTCCATCCATCCATTATCTATACCGCTTAGTCCAGAACTAAGGGACTGGAGCATTGGGGGGCTGGAGCCAATCCCAGCTGACATCGGGCGAGAGGCAGGGTACACCTGGACAGGACGCCAGTCTATCACAGGGCTGACATTCAGACAAATAACCACACACACGGGCAATTTAGATTCACCAATCAACCCAAGCGGCATGTCTTTGGACTCTGGGAGGAAGCCGGAGCACCCAGAGAGAACCCACGCAAACTCCACACAGAAAAGCCATGAACCTGGAACCTTCTCGCTGTGAGGCAACAGCGCTAACCACCATGCCACCGTGCTGCTCCATAGGAGTGTTTTGTAAATTTATTAAAAATAAAAGACCAAAACTGTTGTCACTAGTCCTATTAATGGTTGAGATGCTTCTACAGCTTGACTAGAGAGTCCACCTGTGCCTAAATTATTGCAGTGGATATAACTAGGAAAGGCACACACCTGTCTGTATAAGGTCTCACAATTAATGGTGTATGTCAGAGTGAAAACAAAGCCATGAGATCAAGAGCACTGTCGACAGACCTGCAAGACAGGATTGTGTCAAGGCACAGATCTGCAGAAGTATATGAGAAAATTTCTGCAGCATTGAAAGTACTCAAGAGCACGGCAGCCTCCATCTTTCTCAAATGGAAGAAGTTTGGAATCACCACCAGTCTTCATAGATCTGGTCTCCCAGCCAAACTCAAAGGTCACTATGAATGAGATCCAGAGTCTCTTTCTGGAGATGGGAGAACCCTACAGAAAGATAACCATCAGTGCAGCACTCCAATTAAAACTCTATGGTAGATTGGTCAGACAGAAGACATTCCTCTCAAAGACATGACAGCCCACTGGGAGTTTGTCAGAAGCCACCTGGAGGACTCTCAGACCATGAGAAGCAAAGTCCTCTGGTCTGATGAAACAAAGACTGAACTATTTCGACACAATTCCCAATGGTGTGTGTGTGTGTGTGTGGAGAAAACCAGGCACTGAGCATCACCTCATCCCTACAGTCAGACCACAGTGGTGGCAGCATCGGGCTGTGGCAACTGGGACTGGGAAACTAGTCAGTATAGAAGGATGGATGCAGAAAAATATAGAACTATTATGAATTTAAACCTTCTCCAGAGTGCTTACGATCTCAGGCTTGCTGAAGGTTTACACTTCAACAAGACATCGACCTGAAGCCTAACACCATGATAACACAGGAGTGGCCTCAGGAAAGCTCTGTGAAGGTCCTGGAGTTGCCCAGCCAGAGTCCAGACCTGAACCCAATACAGCATCGCCGGCTGTGCACCAACGCTCCCCATCCAACCTGGTCGACCTTAAATGATTGTCTTGAAGAATGGAGAAAATTCCAAAAGAAAGGGGCCAGGTTTGCAGCGTCATTCTCAAAAAGACTTGAGGCTGTTGTTGCTGCCAAAGGTGTTTTAATAACCAAGTACTAAGTGAAGGGTCTGAATACTTATGTAAATGGGCCATTTGTCTTTTGTTTACAATAAATGTACAAAAACACCCTGAAAACCTGTTTTCACGTTATCATTGTGGAATATTCTGTGTGGACTGATGAGGAAAAAAATTAATTGAATTCATTTTAAGATAAGTCTAAGACATAACTAAATGTGAAAACTTTCCATACCCACTCTAGTCATAAAACCTGTGTTTACAGTATATCTGATTAGAGCATGTTTAATCAGCTGTAACTCACTGATCTCCAGCTGTCGGGCAATTCGTCCTTTGCTCTTATCTCTGAAATCAACTTGAGCCTCATTGTAGTTTGTCATCACCTCCACAAATTTCTTAGCCAGGATAGCATGCTGGGGAAAATGAAAATGCAGATGTCCAATTAACTGACTTTAATATGTAAGTAAATGTTTAATGACAGTCAAAGAAATACATCAGTGTAGACTGGAGGTTGTTGTTTGTTCTGTATACATACATACACACACACACACACACACACAGTTTTAATCTTATAAACACTGCATATGAAGCTTTTGCACAAGTTCAAGCACCTCTTTGGTGTTTATAGTTTGGTGTATGGAAATGCATTTTACCCATCTTAGTCCAACATATTTAAATTTCATTACTTATGTCATGACAGTTCAGGTTGCCTTGCAGCTCACCGTCCTCCACCCCACCACTACCAGCATCAAAGCTCTTTCAAAAGCAGGAGGGATATTCAGCTTCACTGTTACTCACTGGGCTTCAACTCTCTGCATGTACGTATTCCTGATGGAGTGATGCCAAATTTGTTTAAGTAAAATGATCCCATACTTACAAATTTGTGTCTTTCCTGATTGAGCGCATTGATGGTTTGAGAAGGCTCTGTGCTGGCACTGCAAACCATTGTAAAAATATTGAATATTCCTCCTACATTTTATTCATGCCAATGTTTAAGAGCCTCTGCAAAAACATTTAAGCTGCCAATCCAACACTGAAACATCATAATTGAAAAACAATGTACTTGTTTCTAACTCGCAAGCAAAATTACCCACATAGCAGGATATACTAAGGATTTGCAGCTCATTTTCTGGTGCTAAACAATGAAATTGTGTTAATAATTACTAAGGGGTCACAGTGGGGCTTTGCAGCAGAGAAACAGAAGAAATATTGCACTGCAGGAATGTGTGTCTTGGTCTTATACAATATGTTTTTTTAAGGTGCTCCCATTTGGGGATGTAAAACATCAGTGGAGAGCAAGGAAATTTATACCCTCAGTGCTTCATTTACCATCACTGTGGCTGAAATTTAACATCATGAGAAGGCATGTATAAAATTTGAATGTGGTCAAGTGTGCCATGGATTGCAAAAACCCCAGTTATGCGAGATACCATACGAGTTTTGTTGCACTTCTTTTTGTGCAATTGCGGTACAGATGCTGTGAGTGTTCAAAATGGATGTTTAAAAAAAATCTGGCTGACTATTTAGGCAATTGAATGTCAATTAATTATAAAACTGAACATATCAAACACATTGTTATTTTCTATGTTAGGTCTTTGGACTTGGGTCTTGCAGACTCGGACCAGGAAATAGTTCTCATAAAACTCAAATAAACAAGATATATTGAACAAAAGACTATAACTTAGAGGCTCAACCTGACAAAGTAAACAAAAAACAAACAAAAACAAACTAATACTACAACCAAAACAGTTCAGGCAGGGAGCCAGGTGGGTAAATGTAATACATACTCACAACAACAAAACCAAAATCAGAGAAACAAATCATGACTCCTTACAGGCAGATAATCAAAAAAATTCAAAGGAGCAACGCAAAGTAGCTAGGACAGGAAACAAAATGAGAGACGGATACTGAACTTACAAGTTGCTCTGCAGGGTGTGGTGAATGGTAAGGAAATAACTGGGTGTAGTGTGCAGGCACGGAGCTCTGTAGGCAGCTGACAGCAAAAGGAAGACAAGAACAGCAGGGTAGGTAGGTGCTCAAAAAAAGATTGGAATACGACACAGGAGGAACAGGTCTCATGAACAGATGCAAGGTGCAGGATACAAGATACAGGATGAACCAGCAAGTGACTGAAAGAAAGCAGGGAGACGACTGTAAAGGCTGAAGACCAGAGGATAATGAGCGACAGGTGCAGACAATGAATGGTGATTAGGACCCAGGGTAAAGCTAGGGTAGGAGAGGTGATATGAAACAGGAAATCAGACCAAAATTATAGCACAAAAACAGGAAGCAAGTCCAAAACCATAACATTCATCCTGCTGTGTCTGTATTTAGGCTTCTTGAAAACACCAATGGACCTATTATACCAGTGGAATTATATTGATAATATGCTTCACTGACTACTGCAGTGCCTTCAGCTAGTGATGGGCAGATGAAGCTTTATGAAGCAATGAAGCCTTTCATCCAATTGGTTCACTCCAGCGCAAAGCTTCTTAAGCTTCATTTGCTCTAGTAGGACATCTACTGGATGCAACAATATCAGTTGGCATGAATTTGAAGTGTGTGGCATTTTGCAGAAAGCCTGTGAATAAAACTGTCAGCAAAATAAAGAAGTATGCAAAACATGTATATTGTAGTGATGGCAGTATACTGTGTATATATATATATACTGGCAGTATGGAAAATGATTATTTGGAAATGATGAAAATGGAAATGATTATTTACAGTGAGGTGAGGGTGGTTGGGGTTGGGGTATGGACAATGACTGTGCTTTTGTAACGTTGAGGTATGGCCAGTGATTATGGTTTAGGGGACACATCATTGGTTTTTATTTAAAAAACAACAGTTTCTCCACTGTGGCAGGTCTTAGGCAATTTCTTTTTCTCCATCAAACACCCACATTTTGAATGGAGCCTGAGGGGTTTATATCGCTGCATCGCGGAAACGCCCCCTCCCCTACTCGGCACACGCTTCGAAGCCTCGATACGGAACGTCACATCACTACCTTCAGCACTTGTTCATCTGTAGTGTGACACATAAAAACACAAATTACTTAAAAGGATGTTTTTTTTCAACACAAATGAAGAATGAGTAATCTGTAAGACAGGAAAGCATCTGGACCCAGGATTTCAAAGATTTAAATCTCAATCAGATTTGGAAAACCAAAGTTTAGTAAGCAGGGTGTACCCCACCTCTCGCCCGCAGCTGTCTGAGATTGGCTCCAGTCCCCCGTGACCCCATTTGGGATTAAGCGGTATAGAAAATGGATGAATGGAAGTTTAGTAAGTCAGGATCAGACAGTTCAGCCAGATTGTGTACCAGTATTTCAAAGCAATTTAGGAAAAGATCACTCAGATCCACATTCAGATTTTTTAAAGATTTCCAGATCCTGAATAACCATCTTTTAATCCCTCTTATTTACACCTTTGTGATGTGAATAATCCGGCCCCCCCTGTGACCCCGCTCAGGGAACAAACGGTAGAAAATGAATGAATGAATGATGGGAATAACAACATAAGAAAGACATACAGTATAGCAGTTCAGATCCATTTGATTCCAAGTACATGATACTGAGTGGTCAAGCAAAGCAAGATGTTATTGTCCACAGTTAGTTCTGAAGGCTGTATTAGGAAAATAAACATAAAGTACTTTTAAATATAGAAATATACAGTGCCTTGCGAAAGTATTCGGCCCCCTTGAACTTTGCGACCTTTTGCCACATTTCAGGCTTCAAACATAAA
>NW_018128140.1:819445-821405 GCF_001952655.1 Monopterus albus
CTGCAGTCCTGACTGTCCACTGAAGTCTGTACTTGTCCTGTTTGGTTGCTGAGCCAAACCAGACAGTGAGGGGGGGGGGGCTCTTCCTAAGTCCACTGTCATCTCCACTGTTCAGCTTCAGGTTGTTACAACCACACCACAGGACCAGCTGCTAACCCCCTGGCCAACTTCTCAGCATCTCGGATGAGACCAATGACAATTGTGTCATCTGAGAACAAAGGGGTCCCCTGATGTGCAGTTGTTTGTGTGGAGGGAGAACAGCAGCAGGGAGAGCACACATCCGTGGGGGGCACCTGTGCTGATGTGGTTTTCTCCAGCCTCACCTGCTGCTTCCTGTCCTGTTCCTGTAGCCAGTAATGTTTTTCAGGCTTCTGCACACAGAAGAGGGATTCTTGGCTCAAACCTGATTTTTCAGCTTTTCAGAGTAGTCCCTCGTTGCTACTCTGTTCTCCCTTGTCAGAGTGTTCCTTGCCTGCCTGAACAGGATCCTGTCCCCACTTTTGTAGGCTTCCTCTTTGGAACAGTGAAGCTACTTTTACTGTAAACCAGGGCTTGTTGTTGTTGTATGTGCAGAAGCACTTGGTGGGCACACTTGTCTTCACAAATGATGATGTAAGATGTTACAGTGTCAATGAGTTAATCCAGGTCTGTAGACACAGCCTCAAATACACTCCAATCTGTCAGTCAGAGCAGGCCTGTAGAGCTGACTTTGCCTCCTCAGTCCATCTCTTCACCTTTTTGACCACAGGCCTTCCAGCTTTAAGTTTCTGCCTATATGTTCATATAAGATGAACCATGCAGTGATCAGACAGACTGAGGGGGACAGAGCCATAGGTGTCTCTTATTACCATGTAGCAGTGGTCCAATGTGGTTTTGTCCCTGGTGGGACAGCTGATGTGCTGTCTGTATTTGGACAGTTCATGGATGAAATTTGCTCTGCTAAAATCCCCTGGGTCAGTGAGTGGGGAGTTGAGATGTTTCAGTTCCACTAATTTATCTGTTCAGCCAGGTGGTGTAGTGCCCTGGTGTGGGCCTGCAGTATTTCATACTCTCCGACCAGAATGAATCACAAAAATTCTGTTGAAGAATGAAATGGTTTGCAGTTGATGAAGAGATAGTCTCTAAGTATGTGTTGCAAGTTCCTTCTAACACTGTGACATCTTTACACCAACCTTCATTCCTCTCTCCTGTAGTGTTTCCTCTCTCTCTCTCTCTCTCTCCCTGTGCCTTTCTGCAGGTATCCCTGGCTCTGGAGCTCTATGTTTCTGAGCAGACACCGGCCACATCAGCCTGCCCAGTGGTTGATTGTTGTTGTGTCTTGATGCTTTCTCTTTCCTCTATCCACTCACCCAAACCAGTGGATGCAGAAGGCCACCCACCAAGAGCTGGGGTCCGTCAGAAGTTTCTTCTGTTAAAGGGAGTTTTTCTTCCCCACTGTCGCTAGGGCATCCGGCGTAAAATAAGTGCCAAATGTCAACATACGAATTGTCAGTGTGACGATTCGTTGTGGCGACCCCTAAACGGGAAGAGCTGAAAGTGACTTCTTCACTGTCCCCTAGTATTTGTTCAAGGGGGATTGATTGGGTTTTTCTCTGTTAAGTGTCTTGAGATGATTTTTGTTGTGAATTGTTAAAATTACAACATCAGTTACAGTATAATTTGTGATGATTTTTCCTTTAATTTACTTAAAAACATTGAATGATATTACTTCAAATTTGTGTGATCATAGTCTAGGTCACTCTGAGCAGGATCCAAGTAACTGTTGGAGCAAACCTCTGAAGGAAATCTTTTTATGGAAGTCCAAATATGAGCGTTTTCCAGCATGGGATAAATTTGCAATATGGGGTCTACAAACACCAGCAATATGTATTTTAAGTGTAACCCAGTTAAAATATTCGACCTCATAGAAGTGGATGTTTAATAAATTACCTAAGTTCATGGATGTAAAATCAGTGGTTTA
>NW_018128140.1:822076-823442 GCF_001952655.1 Monopterus albus
CCGTGCTGAGTTGAGAACTTTGAGTTTATTCAAGGTTGCAATCTAATTTTGATGGGTTAATATGAGATTTTATTATTTTCCTGTTTTCCAATATTACGTAATCTGTCTTTATTATTATTATCTGTATTAAAGTTGTGCCTTAGTTCATCTTTATCTCCGTGTGTGAGTGTTTGAGTGGTGGCATCCCTGGTAAAGCTGTATGTACCTCAGGTTGGTGTAACGTGTGACAGTATGAAACGCAAGACTCTCTAGACATCACTTTTACATAGTTATTCTACTGATTAACCGAACTCAGAGCCCTTCCCTGTAATTCTGGTGAGTCAGGTGGGCTACATAAGGCGTTCCCATTCAGGGACGCAAAAATCAGGGAGGAGGAAATAGAAATTTATACAGATTCCTTCGGCACCTGATTTATCACCCTTGCAACAGAGGGAACTGTAGTTGAAATTTAACGTCAGCATAAAGCTGGTGTAAAATCTGCTGCACTCCTCTCAGCATGGCAGCCGTTAGTTATCTGAGATCTCCTGAGAAGTAAGAAAATGTTTGATGAAGGAGAGGGTGTTTGTAAATTGTATTGCTCACCAGAGGAGAATGTGAGGGACTTTTATGGGTTTCACATCAAACCATGCTGTCAGGTTTGCCCGGCTGCGCTTGCTTCTCTCACCTTTCTTACTCTGTCTCTTCGCTCCTGATTACTGATCACGTTCACCTGTTCCTCACTCCCCTTCTTCTTGCTCACTCACCTCCGTGTGCGAATGCAACATAACAGAACGATGACTCAAGATGACTGAGACATGGACCAAATGGCACAGGCACTGCAGCAACAACATAACGACATAGCAACACTCACACAGCAGGTAACTCAGCTCACCGCATTACTATTGCCTCCACACGGTTCCTCTGCTCCACTGTTACAGCCACCACGCTCCAGCACCCGTGCTACCAGTCCCCGCAGAGACCTTCACATACTAGAGCCCGACACATTCGATGGTAACGTCGAGAATTGTCGGGGTTTCTTGCTGCAGTACCACCGGGTGTTCAACCACCAGCCCCGGACCTATATCACGGACAGAAAAAGGATCAGCTTCATCATTAACCGTCTCCGGGGAAAGGCATTACTGTGGGCCAAAGCTGCAGACTCACAAGGACTCTTCATAGGCACGTCCATCACAGAATTCATGGACGAACTCAGGTCAGTTTTTTCACCATCCTCTCATCACAGCCAAACGTCTAGGGAGCTAATGACAATACGCCAGGGGGCTCGTCGGGTACTCGACTATTCCATTGACTTCCGGGTTTTGGCCATGGAGGCCAGCGGTGAGGATCGTGCACTACGCGCGGCCTTCTGGCATGGCCTCAACAATAA
>NW_018128140.1:823485-824931 GCF_001952655.1 Monopterus albus
CCTACCCTCCGCTCCCTAGTCGACTTGGCTATCAGGATCGATAAGAGACAGTGCTCTTTCCGTAAGGAAAGAGCAGGGCAGCAGCCGGGCACACGAACCCGCTTTTCACCAGCAAAACCTTCTGAGGACTGGGTCCCGTCCAGCATTGGGGGGACCGACACATCCTCTCATAGACCTACAGATGAACCCATGGAACAAGGGCATGCCCGTCTGTCCCCTGAAGAACGGGCCCACCGTATCCGCACTGGGTCCTGCTTATACTGCGAGGCTCCGGAACATTACGTCGCCACCTGCCGGTGCGGCCAAAAGAGCGGGCTCGCCAGTGAGAGTGGGGACACTGACGGGCCGCCCCTTCGACTCCACCAGGCTGGGTACCAGCTGCCTCCTCCCCATGCTCCTGGAGAGTGCTGGTCAAACGTACTCCCACCAAGCCCTTCTGGACTCTGGAGCCGGGGGTAATCTTATGGACCTGGTCCTGGTGGAACGACTAGGTCTCACCCCGGAACGTCTCCTCTGTGCCATTGAGACCTGGGCCATTGACGGCTGGCTGCTGACCCGCATCACCCACCGGACTCCACCTCTTTGTTGCCAGCAACCACCAAGAGGACATCCGCTTCACCATCATCTCCATCCCAGATATAGCACTGGTTCTGGATCATTCCTGGCTGGTCCAACATAATCCCACTCTGGACTGGACCACTGATAACATCACGCAATGGAGTCCCAACTGTGCTACCACCTGTCTCCTGGCTGGTCACCCCACCACTCCTCCTTCCTCTCCACCTTCTGAGCCGCCCGATCTGTCATCTGTACCTACGGACTACCATGATCTACAACAGGTTTTTAGCAAACAACTTGCCACAGATTCTCTTACTCCTCATAGACCTTACGACTGTGCTATCGACCTGTAGCCGGGAGCCACGTTGCTCAACAGCTGACTCTTCCACATCTCTAAACCTGAACGAAAGGCTCTGAAGGACTATATTGAAACCACATGATGTGCAGGTATGATCCGTCCTTCGTCCTCACCCCTGGGGGCAGGGTTCTTTTTTGTGGGGAAGAAGGACGGTGGCCTCTGTCCTTGCATTGATTACTGTGGTTTGAATGCTATTATTATCAAGAACAAATATCCATTATCTCTTCTCTCTTCTGCATTTGAGTCTCTCCAGGGCGCGGCAGTCTTCACGAAGTTGGACCTCAGGAGTGCCTACCACCTCGTATGTATCTGTGAGGGCGATGAGTGGAAGACTGCCTTCAAGACCTCGCTTGGGCACTTTGACTATCTGGTGATGCCATTTGGTCTCACCAATGCCCCGGCAGTTTTCCAGGGGTTGATCAATGACATCCTCCGTGATTTTCTAGGCTGTTTTGTTTTTGTTTATCTTGATGACATTCTCATTTACTCTTCTTCCCTCACAGAGCATATCCAGCACATCCGTCATGTCC
>NW_018128140.1:825000-833599 GCF_001952655.1 Monopterus albus
GCCTGGGGTTCATCATCGAACAGGGAAGACTCCGCGCTGACCCCTCCAAAATTACAGCTATCACCAACTGTCATTTCAGAATTACAGCACTGTCGCAGCCCCTCTCACTCAGCTCACTCCCAGCAAGGTGAAGTTTGCGTGGTCCAGGACAGCGGAGCAGGCCTTCCAAGACCTAAAAAACCGGTTCACATCAGCCCCCGTACTCCTCCAAGCTGATCCCTCACAGCAGTTTGTGGTCAAGGTGGACGCGTCCGACACTGGGGTAGGAGCAGTCCTCTCTCAGTGGTTTGAGGGAGACCACGCCTTACATCCATGCGCCTATTTCTCCCGGTGGTTGACCCTGGCCGAGCGAAACTATGACGTGGGCAACCAAGAACTGCTGGCTGTCAAACTTGCCCTGGAGGAATGGCGGCACCTGCTCAAGGGTGCTGCCTAGCCCTTTTTAGTCTGGACCGATCACAAGAACTTGGCCTACCTCCAATCAGCAAAGAGACTGAACCCCAGACAAGCGAGGTGGGCCTTGTTCTTTGATCGGTTCCGGTTTACCCTCTCTTATCGGCCAGGGTCCCGCAACCAGAAACCTGATGCCCTCTCCCGACAGTACAGTCCCTTAGTCTCCTGTATGGTAGCTGCCCCTATGTTGCCGGGGGCTATATGCCCCTGGTAGGGTCTCCCAAGGCAAACAGGTCCTGGGTGACGGGTCAGACTAAGCGGTTCAAAAAGCCCTTTATGAATAGATTTAAATCAAGGACCGTGATGTTGCTCGTGGCGCAGCCGGGGCCCCACCCTGGAGCCAGGCCCGAGGTCGAGGCTCGAATGTGAGTGCCTGGTGGCCGGGCCTCCCCTCACGGGGCCCAGCCAGGCTTGGCCCGAATGAGCGATGTGCTGACGTCCTCCCGTGGGCCCACCACCTGCAGGAGGATCATTAAGGGGCTGGTGCACAATGGATCGGGCAGCAGTTGAAGGCAGCGGCCCAGACGACCCGATCTCTGGACACGAAGACTAGCCATGGGGACATGGAATGTCACATCGCTGTTGGGGAAGGAGCCTGAGCTTGTGCAGGAGGTTGAGAGGTACTGGCTAGATATAGTCGGGCTCGCCTCCACGCACAGCTTGTACTCTGAAACCTTACTCCTTGAGAGAGGCAGGACTCTACTACTCTGGAGTTGCCCGCAGTGAGAGGTGGCGGGCTGGTGTGGGCTTGCTAGTAAGCCCCCTAGCTTAGCCGCCATGTGTTGAGAGTTTACCACAGTGAACAAGAGGGTCATTTCCCTGTGCCTTCAGGTCAGGGATAGGTCTCTTACTGCCGTTTGTGCCTATGGGCCGAATGGCAGTGTAGAGTACCCAGCCTTCTTGGAGTTTCTGGGAAGGGTGCTGGGAAACGCTCTGACTGGGGACTTCATTGTTCTACTGGGGGACTTCAATGCTCACGTGGGCAGCGACAGTGACACCTGAAGGGGCGTGATTGGGAGGAATGCCCCCCCCCCCCAATCTGAACCCGAGTGGTGTTCTGTTATTGGTCTTCTGTGCTAGTCACAGTTTTTCCATAACAAACATCATGTTCAAGCATAAGGGTGTCCATCAGTGCACATGGCACCAGGACACCCTAGGCCGGAGGTCGATGATTGACTTTGTTGTTGTTTCATCTGACCTCCGGCTGTATGTCTTGGACACTCGGGTGAAGAGAGGGGTGGAGCTGCCAACTATCTTGACCAGCTGCATCACTGTCTGGTATGGCAGCACTACTGCTATGGACCACAAGCGCCTGCAGAGAGTGGTAAAGACTGCGGAGAAGATCACCTGGACTCCACTACTATCTCTGCAGACAACCTACCACTGCAGGGTGGGTAGGAAAGCTGCCTCCATCCTCAAGGACCCCACCCACCCCCAGCACGGACTGGTCATACCCCTACCCTCAGGTTGGAGGCTCAGAAGTGTGAAATGCAGGACCTCTAGACTGAAAAACTCTTTCTTTCCGACTGCCATCAGACTCCTAAACAGCTGACTCAGGATCTGCCTCATGTAATTCCATCTGTACAGTTTACATACTCATTTTGCATATGCATAATTGTACACTCACTGCTGAGTATTTGCACTTCACGGCTCCCACGTAGCATACTGTATATTCTCTCTACATTATATTGCATTCTTATTGTATTTTTAGTTGCTTCCTTCACTTGCTGCTTTAAAGTGCCTTAGATTTGTGTTATTGCTCATCTACTTTATATTTCACTTGCATTGTGTGGCATTAATGTGGACGGCAAAGTAAGAATTTCATTGTACAGGGAAACACATTTCCTAACTGTGCCTATGACAAACACTTTGACCTTGACCTATGTTATCTTGTTATGGTACATTATCTTCTGTAATGTGTTATTGTAACGTCAGCTGGTCTGGAAGAAAGCTTGTATTCTTTCTCTTTTTTTCTTTGTGTTTTTTTCACAAACAGCACATCACACCACCGTACACATGACACTGCACACTGAACTTTCATACAAAAACATGTTTCTGTGATATGTCTGAGGTTTCCAGAGCTTCTGCAGATCAGGTCATCTGCCATATGTGAGCTTCAGGACAGAGAAAAGAAACACTATTCACTGCCGTGGCTTTTGGTCACATTCTCTGATCTCACATTTACTAGCAGCTTTAACCAAAGTTTAAATATATTAACTCAAATGAGCCACTACTGTTTACATGGGGAGCAGCTGTTCATTCCAGGAACTGGAACACTGACTTCTCTGTTTATTCAGCAAAATGGCATCCTCTGTGGATAAGCATAAACTGAATTACCAAGTATTATCAAAAATACAAGGAATTTGACTCCAGCCAAATGGCCCCCAATGTGCACAACAATATAAAAACAGAATAAAACCAAAACCTCAAGTAAAAAACAAAGACAAAAATGTACACACATGCATATATACCCCTCCTTGAACCGCCACCTTATTCTGGTGGAGGGGTTTGAGTACCTGAGTGATCCTAGGAGCTATGTTGCCGGGGGCTATATGCCCCTGGTAGGGTCTCCCAAGGCAAACAGGTCCTGGGTGACGGGTCAGACTAAGCGGTTCAAAAAGCCCTTTATGAATAGATTTAAATCAAGGACCGTGATGTTGCTCGTGGCGCAGCCGGGGCCCCACCCTGGAGCCAGGCCCGAGGTCGAGGCTCGAATGTGAGTGCCTGGTGGCCGGGCCTCCCCTCACGGGGCCCAGCCAGGCTTGGCCCGAATGAGCGATGTGCTGACGTCCTCCCGTGGGCCCACCACCTGCAGGAGGATCATTAAGGGGCTGGTGCACAATGGATCGGGCAGCAGTTGAAGGCAGCGGCCCAGACGACCCGATCTCTGGACACGAAGACTAGCCATGGGGACATGGAATGTCACATCGCTGTTGGGGAAGGAGCCTGAGCTTGTGCAGGAGGTTGAGAGGTACTGGCTAGATATAGTCGGGCTCGCCTCCACGCACAGCTTGTACTCTGAAACCTTACTCCTTGAGAGAGGCAGGACTCTACTACTCTGGAGTTGCCCGCAATGAGAGGTGGCGGGCTGGTGTGGGCTTGCTAGTAAGCCCCCTAGCTTAGCCGCCATGTGTTGAGAGTTTACCACAGTGAACAAGAGGGTCATTTCCCTGTGCCTTCAGGTCAGGGATAGGTCTCTTACTGCCGTTTGTGCCTATGGGCCGAATGGCAGTGTAGAGTACCCAGCCTTCTTGGAGTTTCTGGGAAGGGTGCTGGGAAACGCTCTGACTGGGGACTTCATTGTTCTACTGGGGGACTTCAATGCTCACGTGGGCAGCGACAGTGACACCTGAAGGGGCGTGATTGGGAGGAATGCCCCCCCCCCCCAATCTGAACCCGAGTGGTGTTCTGTTATTGGTCTTCTGTGCTAGTCACAGTTTTTCCATAACAAACATCATGTTCAAGCATAAGGGTGTCCATCAGTGCACATGGCACCAGGACACCCTAGGCCGGAGGTCGATGATTGACTTTGTTGTTGTTTCATCTGACCTCCGGCTGTATGTCTTGGACACTCAGGTGAAGAGAGGGGTGGAGCTGCCAACTGATCACCACCTAGTGGTGAGCTGGATCCGATGGCAAACTGAGTCCGAATGCTCTTTTTTCCCCACCTCCATTGCTGATGCAGCCGCTCAGAGCTGTGGTCATAAGGTCTCCGGTGCCTGTTGCGGCGGCAATTCCTGAGCTGTCAATCACCTGGACACCTTTACTGTGTGAGAATGGATTTCCTCCTTTAAGGAGTTTCTGTCAGATGGTGTTTCTGCTCCACTAGTCACTCACTCACACATCGTTTCACTTCCCTCTGAGAAGCCGCACATGCACATCAGCACTGACACAGTCATCACAGTTTGACCTCAAACATGTCAAACTACTGAGGAAATAAAACTTAATCATCAAATAAATAAGAATCTTTACTGTACATTTCCCACCAGGTATCACTGTCGCTGCCCATGTGAGCCTCCAAATCCAAGGCCATGGTTCTCAGTCGCAAAAGGGTGGCTTGTTCCCTTCAGGTTGGTGGAGAGTTCCTGCCTCAAGTGGAGGAGTTCAAGTATCTTGGGGTCTTGTTAACGAGTGAGGGAAGGATGGAACGGGAGGTTGACAGGTGGATCGGTGCAGCTTCTGCAGTAATGCAGTCGATGTACCTGTCCATCATGGTGAAGAAGGAGCTGAGCTGTAAGGCGAAGCTCTCGATTTACTGGTCGATCTACGTTCCGACTCTCACCTATGGTCATGAGCTTGGGTCATGACCGAAAGGGCAAGATCCCGGATAAAGGCGGCCGAAATGAGCTTCCTCCACAGGGTGGCCGGGCGCACCCTTAGAGATAGGGTGAGGAGCTCGGTCATCTGGGAGGAGCTCAGAGTAGAACCGCTGTTCCTCCACATCGAGAGGAGCCAGCTGAGGTGGCTCCTGGGCGCCTTCCTAGTGAGGTGTTCCGGGCATGTCCCACCGGGAGGAGGCCCGGGGGAAGACCCAGGACACGGTGGAGGGACTATGTCTCTCGGCTGGCCTGGGAACGCCTTGGCATGCCCCCGGAGGAGCTGGAGGAAGTGTCTGAAGAGAGGGAAATCTGGGGATCTTTGCTTAGACTGCCGTCCCCTGCGACCAGGTTCCGGGGAAGCGGAGGAAAATGGATGGATGGATAGACTGTATTAGTCAGGTGGTACAGTATATAAATGAGAAGTAAGACAATAGGCCACATGTTTGATCAGTGCTCAAGTTGGTCTTTTTAAAACCGTTTTATTTGTTGCCAGATAATACAAAATCCAGAACTAGAACAAAAATAGAACATTTATTGCATTGGAATTGTTTTATGTAGGACAGGTTAAGGTGTTAGGTAATAAACCCAATGTGGCATTTTATTACTGGCATGTGCCTTTTTGTATTATATTTAGCTGTAATTTTGTATCACATGTACACTGTCAAATTAATCATTCTTTACAAAGCAGTTTTAACTAGTTTTCCTAAGTTGTTTTAGCAACCAAACTAGATTTCTCCCTACAATAGCCTTGCTTTAGTTCACCTTATTTTACTGTGAAGTAATTGGTAGCTTGCAAAGCTATGCTTTCAAAGTAGCTTCCCCGACACAGTCTAAAATCACCAACAAATGATCACCATCTTTATGCACACCTTCAAGCATCTAAAAGCTTTTATGTCTACAGTTTTTGAGACTTTTTCACTTTTAAATTGTTTTGCTCTTCAACCAGTTTTATTTTCTGATACCAGTGTGGCTGTGAATAGAAGATAGTTAAATGCAGTGTTTTTCTGTTACTGATTATTAAGATTTACAGTAATGCTTGTTTTTTTTTGCTGTTAGCTCTCACACCTGCTGAGTAATTTTATGGTAGCACCCTTTTAATTGTATTAGCTGTATTTGCTTTGTAGTCTAGTACCCTTTGTAGTCATGGTATGCAGGCATTTGTGTGACTGAAGAGCCAGATGGCTAGTATCCTGTATTATCTGGTATCCTGTTGCCCATCAGTTTGAGCATTTGTTTCCTGCAACTGTATGTGTGTGTATAAGAAGAGAGGTAGCACTCTGTTCTGAGAGCTTCTGTTCATCAGACTGGGTTAGACACTCTGTTTAGAGATCGCTCCTTTCTGCAGAAATAAATATGTAATAACTGCTAATGTGACTTGTGTATCCTTAGGTCAGTTGTGGCTCTCTTGCCTGTGTTTGACTCAAAATTTTGCCACAACAGTAAGTTACAATAATCCAACCTGTAGGAGGAAGCTGTTATAATGTAATATAATTATGTATAAATATAGTGTCTTGACATAGTATCTTTAATTCAGGCCAATAGTGATAAGGCAGCGGGGAAGGCTTTAGGACCAGCACAGTTAATAGCTAGATGAATTCTTCCACCTCAGCCAAATTTGATTGAAAATCTGTTTGGTAGAATTTTAGGCAGCCTAATCTTTACCACTTTAATATGAGAGCTGTGCTAGAATCATCTATTGGATTGTCAGAGTAACACATTTTCACCTTTGAGGTATAGTTGGGTCAAATAGACTTCATTTACTGTTGTATTGTCTGACCTGTGACTTGCGTATCCTTAGGTCAGCTGAGGCTCTCTTGTCTGTGTTTGACTCAAGCTGATGCTCAATACCTGATGCACACACAGAAACATATACAGAGTAAGGAAAAGAAAGACAAATACAAGTCAGTAACCAATACCATGATTCATCTGTTACTTTGAAGGAAAGAGACTGCTCATAGATATTGAGAGAGCTTCAAATGGGTCTTTTCCAGAAATGGTGTAAACAGAATAGTGCACATGTAAATGCAACATTAGACAGTACTGAAATATAACACTTTTGACACAACACTAGATTATTCAGTAATTATGGTCAAGTACAGAATATTTCTTCTCAAGCATGGTATTTATTGTCATGAGAGTGGCTGCTGTGGTAGACACTCACATTTCAGTACCAACTTCACTTGAAAATAACATGATTGTTAGCATTAAAAGAGTCACTTCACCTAAACCACAAACATATTTTTCCAATTAGACCATGGGGTATCTAGACTGTTTCAGTTTTCAGAATCTGTCTCAAAAAACAAATGCTATAATATAATATAATATAATATTTTCATAACACTTCCACCCATCCCATAGAGACTATTTATTTTACTGGAAAAAAATGTAAACGACAGACTCTTAAGTTTGCTTCTTGCATTGTTGGCTGACTTCTTGATCTCATTGGTGAGGCTTTCAACATCATCTTGTGTTTCTGACAAAGAGAGTGAGAGCAAAGGGAGATTATTAACACCAAGAGTTAATTTAAAGTAAGAGGTAACAGACCTGAAAATATTAATGTATGTGTGTTTGTGTCAGAAGTAGTTACTCTGCTCAGGCGTGGGGGCTGACAAGATGATGGAGTAGTGTTTTTTTATTTCTGTGACACTTTCATCAATCTTGTCAATGCTGATTTGGATGTCCTCAATCTGAAACACACATTTGTTTTCATTACTCATGGGAACTTTATGTTGATTTAGATTCATTTATTGCCTGGAGCATTGCACTAACCAGTTTTTTGTACAGGCCTTCATAACAACTTGGATAATAATAATGGATAATCATCTTTATTTGTCCAAGTATGTTACACACAAGGAATTTGTTTTCGGTACAGAACTGAGGTAGCCATCTGCGGCGTCAACTCACACCAATGGCTTTAACCATCAGGGTCAACTTGGGGTTTCAGTGTCTTGCCCAAGGACACTTCGACATGTGGACTGCAGGCACTAAGATTCAAACCTCCGACCCTCCAGTTGGGAGACAACTGCTCTATCGACTGAACCACAGTCGCCCCCACTTGATCTAGTGGGTGGGATTCTTGACTTTTAACAAACAGGACACAGAGAGTGAGGGTAAATGGAGTTTTGTCTGATCATGGGTGTGTGCTTTCACCCTTGCTAATTATTCTTCATACAAATATGTGTCAAAGCAGATACGATAACAGGGGCATTCTAAAGTATGCAGACAACACTGTAATTGTTCAGGGCAATGAGATCAGTAGGGCTGTACCCGACTAAAGATTTTGTCAATCAATTGGCAGTCAGCTTGTCAGTGTGACTATTTGTTCTTTCTCTTTTTTTTTTTTAAAATATATGTATAGCCTAGATTGTCAGAAAGTCAACTGGCATGAATTTCATTTATGATTTGGACCACATCAACATCTGTATTTAATTTTAACAGAGTGACAGGAACATATTTTAGAACATTTAAGAATCAATAAAAGACAGCTGCATGTAATGCAATATTAAAATCGAAGCCTATTTAAATGGATGATATATATTGACTGGGTGCCATATGGATTTGTTGGAATAATAAGACAGGCAGCACACTTGTATTTCTGTTGCAACAATGCTCTTATAGGCATTTTTTTCTTCTGAGACATGGCTATAGCCTAGCTTACCGACAGGTTTAAGCTTCTCCCTTCAGTTAACCACAATGCAGGTTGTTACTGTGTCAGAATCAAAATCAGAATCCGTTTTATTGGCCAGGTGTGATTGTTAGAAAACAACCCAATTCTTTTGTTGGAAGCACGAGAAGTGAAGACAGGAGAGGACTGTTTAAAATCAGCA
>NW_018128140.1:834496-834969 GCF_001952655.1 Monopterus albus
GAGCGTGTAATGTTAATTTTTACCTGTGTTCATTGAATAAATCAGCACTGTTTTGAAGTCACTTGGACTGCCTCATCTATCAGAGTTAGCATGGTACAAAGAATCGGAATGCAACAAGTGGTGCCGTGACGACGTGAGCCTGCTAAACTCTCCAGACGACGGATCCATAGTCCCGCTCTTATAGGCAGTGCCGGAATCCCGTGCCAGGCTGAGCTGAGAATCCGACATTCGGTCCTGTTTTGGCTGAGACTCCCCAGACGAGAGAGTGACTCGCTGGTTCTCTGTTGAGCTGTGGTGCCGTGTCCCACATCAACTGGGTCGACCAGAAACAACGAGGTAAGCGGGAATCTTTGTTTATACATAAACTCCTGCACATTGAACTTATGCCAAATTAAAGTTGATGTGTGGAACTGCCCACTCTCGACGTTTTAAATTGGATTCAAAACAGTAAGGATAATAAAACACAATTTTTT
>NW_018128140.1:835178-838428 GCF_001952655.1 Monopterus albus
CCATTTCCTTTTTAATTTCCCTCCGGCTGGAGCATAAGCAGAGAGTCATCTCAATTGAACAGATGCTCTTTGATACATTCCATATGTAATAGCGGCACAGGGAAAGCGCCAGCTGCTTTTATTATGAAATATGTGGGAAGGTTAACTGTACAACAGGCTGATTAAAATGCGATCTGCTAGCATATCACGGCTGAACATTTAGGTTCGGTTGTGAAAATTCGTTGTGGATTTGACGTGCCTTGTACAGCAGTGTATGGAGTCCGGGTGGAAATAGGTTTAGTGGGGAATTGCATCAGCTTATGGTGGCTGCGGTCTCGTTGAGATAAAACAGTGTGTTTCGGCTGTGGTAACCCCAAGGTCCGCCGCGCGCCAGAACCAGTCTGACGTAGAAGTTTCGGCGGACGGCCGGGGGCACTGGGCCAGGAGTCTCTCATAACGGACAGCGTCACTGGTGGCATATAATTTTTTTTTCATTATGGCTGATTGCGATATTATTCAGGTCTGGAAGAAATGCCCATCTGGCACACTAGGTGCTATTTTGTACCAGCTGTTAAACAAATGGCTTACCATACTGAGTTTAAACGAATATGCTAGTGAAACTAAGAGATTTTTGCCATGGTCTGAAAAAATGGTTGAAAAGGGAATGTTCAGTGCCTATGACAAGGCGCCCCCAGAAGAGGGAGCTATAAGACTATATATCAAACAAGCGGCTCACGCAGCGGCAACAGCACGGTCGCACAATGATACAGCGTTGTTTGCTACAAAAACACAAAACAGAAGCTAAAGTTAAACACTGTGAGACATTTCTTCAGGACTGTCTCTGCTTTTTGGCTGAATTTGAGAAAATCCAGAAAAATACAGGCAGTGACAGGGTAGCACGGCTCTGTCTCTCTCCTTCAGTGACACACACATACACAGACACTGATAAGAGCTCACATGAGTTTTGAGGTCACACACATACACAGACACTGATAAGAGCTCACAGGAGTTTCAAGGTCACACACACACACACACACACACACCCACACATATGTAATAGCGCTCAGCATTATCTAGATGGTGTTAAAGCGGGGTCTGTGACACAGGCTGCTGCTACTCCAAGTGAGGAAGTGGGTGCTTCTGGACAGGAGAGCATGAAAAAAAATCGCAAAAAGCGGGTAGTTTTTCAGTAAAAACTCGTAGTTCAACTGATCATAACAGAGGGAAGAAAAAGCATGTCTGTCATGTCACTGTGCCGACTATGAGTGGGGGTGAATCTTCTAGTGACTTTAGTGGTGAGGAGGATAAGGCCTATACTTCTGCTTTGAGACATAAAAATAAAAGCAGAGGCAATATACACGACTGCTTGGAGTGACCTCAAATGCCGCTTCTCCAGATGGAGACACCGCAGGGTGGAGTTTCAATGACGTATACGTCATTCACTCTTCAAGACACGTCACTTATTAAAAAATTCAGCTCCCGCCGTTAGAGCAGGGCGGGGCGCCATGGATCAAGGCATTTCTCACTGCATGCGCTGGCTGCCTGCCAGCTCTGGGTGATTTCAGACGCATATTCACAGCCTATAGTTCTCACAGTATGTTACAGGCAGTTGAAGCCTTGGCAAACACAGATGGAGATGAAGACTCAGTCTCACTTCACACTGTAATACATGACCTCTGGCCTGTGGTCAGGAAGAAGTATGCACTACGAGCCCAGAGTGTCAAGCTGTCTCGTATTCCTCCACAGCCTGAGGAGTCAGGAAGCCAGTATCTCATTAGAGTGCGTGAATTGTGGCATAACTACAGTGGTGAGGACCCTGCATTAGTTGAAAGTGCTGGCTTGTTGTTCCACAGTGCAGTTGAGTCTGCCCTTTCTGTAAATATCCAGAAATTATTGAAACAAGTGATTGGCTTAAGTGCCCTCCCATTTGAGCAGTGGGCAGCTCATATTATGCAGTATGTTGACAATGATAAAGAAGATAGAGAAAAAGATGAACAGGAACTCTCATCTTTACAAGCACAGCTGACAAAAGTACAACTTAAAGAGATGAGAAATAAAGTTAATAGGCTCAATGCTGCACAGCAGATGTACAGTATACACAGCCTTCTGCTGTTTTACACAACGCACAAACACCTGCACCTGGACAGCCGCAGTCCTGCTCTTGCAATACACAACCCAGGAGTGGTGGCTCTCAGAATCAGCTCTATCCTCAGGCCCTGCTGTCTCAGTAACTTGACACTAATTTGGATGCACTGTAGAAGCTGAATGCCTGCAGGGCTCTGTAGACTTCCATGGCAATGGACAAGGCCTTTTTTTTAACAAATTTAAAAAATGGGGCAAACTATTGGGGCAGTCAAATTGTATGGACATACAGTAGCCGTAGTTAAACAGTGTAACTGCATATCTGCAACTGTGAAGTTTGTCTATGTGCAGGATAAATGTCAGTACCTTCTGCTCTCCTCTCCACTCAAGCTTTGTGCATCTAATGTTTGGCAGCTGACAGCCAATTATGTGCTCTGTGGGGTAGACAGTACAGTGGGCTTCAGCTTAGGAATGGTAAAAATGAGAAACCAGCAACCTTCCGGTCAGAAACCTGCTTTTCTCTAATCTCATGGTAGAGATGTTAAACAACAAAATCCAAAATCAGTGCCAAATCCAGCTTTCCATGAAAGAAAAAACTACACTGGGGTGAAATGTGCTGTTGTGTGAAGAATGTTTAATGTTTGGCACTTTGTCACATGCATGTAGTTTACATTAACGTGACTATTCTCAAGCTTTCCACTTGGATGTTGATGAAAAGGATGGCATCGTAAATGCAGTCCTGTTTCAGGGAGGAGATGACAGTAGGAGCCACAATCGAAAGGTGTTGATGTACTATAGCTCTAAGCTAGATAACATTGAAAAAGGACATCCAACTTGTGTGAGACATGTTGCTGCGATTGGTCGAGCAATATTGAAAACAGCACACATCACAATGGGCTATCAGACGGTCGTACACACAACACACACGGTAAAATCATTTTTGGACTCTAAAGCATTTACATTGTCCGCACAGAGGACACAGAACTTACAGCAGTTACTGAACCAAGCTCACATACACTTCACAACTGAAGGAGCAAACATGGCTACGCAGATGGTCACAGACCAGGACCATGACTGTGTGAGCAGAACAGACATTGAAATGAGATTGCATGAAAACTTGTATAGGGAACAGCTACCTGACGCACAGCTGACCCTGTACTGTGATGGACACAGCCATCAGACTGCTACA
>NW_018128140.1:847669-848918 GCF_001952655.1 Monopterus albus
CATGAGTTCTGCAGGCTGCATCTAGGCCAAGGTCAACTAGATTGAAGAGTCTGCAGGCAGGATGAATATTGTTATTAGCATGATATGTTCAGCCGTAATCTTAATCATAATATCTTCCGAGGCTTACTGTTCGGACATGTCCCTGAATGTCCTGTATGTTTTTAGCTACACACCACATGATCAACACTCACACACATTGATTCTCTCCATGTTTTGACTACTGCTACGGTCAGCTGTAAAGATGGCATATCAGGTGACGCCACGGTTTGACGTTCCTGGGTAGAATGGGGCTAGCCCAACCGAAGAGATAAATGTATAGGCCTGTTGTGGTTCAGGGTCTTTCATTCTTCATCTGCCTGCGCGCAGTATTGGAGGTGGAAGATACCTGGACGTGTAATGCTAATTTTACCTGTGATTATTTGAATAAACCAGCACGGTTTTTTGTATACACTTGGACCGCCTTGTCTCTCTGAGTTCCTGGTTAAGAGAACTGGAAAAAATAGCTTTCACCCATTAAACCTCCTTTTTTACTAGCACCTGGGTCAGCATACTTGAGTCCTGCCTCAGTTCTCCCTCACCCTCCTGGTGAGGGGGACTAAAACATAACACAAATGGCCAATAGGATTACAAAGTGCGAAATGTTGCACCTCTGTCCAGGGCGGACCTAGCCCAAGAAGATAAATGTAATGAGAAAACGTAACTCGTGGTTCAGAGAACGGATTTCCTGCGGGAGCTCTGTCTCTCTGATCCCAGCACTGTATGGCGTCACCTGTGCCCAGACTTTAAGTAAACTTCCTGTTGATTTTATACAGTCCTCTCCTGTCTTCACTTCTCGTGCTTTCAGTAAAAGAACCGGGTAAAGATCTAACAGCGGCAATTGTGGCCTGGATTCGGGGAGATAAGGAAGTAGGATGGATAGTGATGGCCCTATGACACTCGAGGCTCCGACACATGCGTGGTAGCTCATAAAGCAGTTGTTGTGCTGTACCGAGGCGTGTTTCGGTCAGTGACTAGTGACGTCCGAAGCAGTTGGGTTCGTCAGATGTCAGGTGAATCAGCTGATTGGTTTGGTTTGTCATGTGAATCACTTTGGATCGATTGTGTTCAGAGATAGGATATCCCTATTTAGTGGCGTTCATTTAAATCTGTCTTTGCAGAGCAGGTTGGTTTGTTGCTGTTGTGTTAGTTGCTTTGAGAGTTAGTGTTGTAGCAGATTGTGTATTTAGTGGAGAATCACTGTAGATAGAGA
>NW_018128140.1:849252-862843 GCF_001952655.1 Monopterus albus
TACTGTTATTTCTCAATAAAAACTCAAACAGTTACACAAGCACACCCACTACCCTGTTCTTCAAGCACACCCTCTTTACCCACATACCCATGAACCTCTTTACCAATCAACCCCAAAACATACCTTGGTCCACACTATAATCTGTATTTGCACCAGCCCCATATGAAAATGACATCTGTCTGAATCTGTAGAGCACAGCTCATGAATGTGGCAGCACCATTTAAATGTTTTCATAACACAAAATATAAGTGAGGAGTATATAGGGTTACAATCAGACGTGCCACATAAGAAACATGGTCTTCAACATGTGTTCATGTTTATTTTATATTTTATTGCATCAGCCTGAAACCATACAACCATGTAGTGTAGTCGAACAGGAATATGCATGGCGAATCAAATCCCAAACAATCCACGAACCAATGAGTGACACGTCTTGACTGCACTTCACTTTCTTGACCACTAGATGTCCTACTCGAGCACTGTGTCATTGAGGCCTTGAGTAATGAACCATTTGTGTGAACACTGTGTCGAAGCTTCAACAAAGCCTCATCGGCCATCACTAAGGATGGACTCAAATAGAACAGGGTGAAACTAAATGTGTACACATACTCACACCTGCTGAAGTGGAAAACAAGTCCACAGGTGTGAATTGAAGGCCAGTACAAATACCTTTGATTATCAGGTGCTGGGTGTAAACCCTGATGTGGCTGGATCCACAGCTGTCACGGCGCCCTGCTCCCCTTTATCGATTTAAAATGTGTTAACAAAATGAAAATCAGAAATGGCTGGACAAAACACACTTTGAAGGTATGGATAGAAGTTAAAAAAATGCTAAAAGACACTGGATCAATCTCTCGAGCCATGCCAATACTGGGCAATATACACTTTCCACCCTCCACTTGGGATCATGGCTTTAGGAGATGGGCCATGACGGGCCTGATCACAATTAATCAACTATTTGAGGGAACAGAGTTGAAGTCCTTTTCACAACTCCAAGAACAATTCAATCTGCCATCAAATGATCTTTATAGGTACAGTATTTCCAAATTAGACACTACACACGGATCACAATGAGAAAGAAAGAATTAGTAGAAAACCAAATAATGTAGCACAATATTGGTTGTTCGTCAGTGTGTTGGCCCTGCGATGGGCTGGCGACCTGTCCAGGGTGTACCCCGCCTTTCGCCCGCAGCTGGCTGGGATTGGCTCCAGCCCCCCGTGACCCCGTTTGGGACTAAGCGGTTTAGAAAATGAGTGGATGGTGTTACTTCAAGTGAGGATTTTGATGCTGACCAAAGATACATGCTATGGATACTGGCATTGATTCTAACAAAATTATTACTGTCAACTGGAAGAATGTGAACTCACCAACTATATGTGAATGGAAACAAAAGGTAAAACAAGTTTTTGTTATGGAAAAAATGACTGCATCTTTACAACTGACAATGGACCTCTTTAATCGAAGATAGCATCCTGTGAAAGTATATCTTGGTGCACAATAATATTTTTAGGGCTTGTTGAACCAATTCTGTGATAGAAAATGGCCTTGTCAGAATCCACTGTCCCATTTATTATTTTACTTGTATTAATTTGTGGTATTTTTATTACTATACTTTTTTTCTTTAAATGTACATTCATATTTGCTTCCTGTTACATATCACCGCATTGATCTTGTCTCAGGGACTGTTCTGTTTGTATTGTCAAAAACTCAAATTAAAAAAATTGGAGAAGACACTTTCACACAGTTGGGTTGTGAACAGTAGGATTGTTTTGACTGCCGATGCCACGAGGGAGGGATACTCAGACATCACATATTTGCACCAGAAATGGGTAAGGCTTACCTCATCTTCAAACATCTTCAACTTGTCTGCTGTAGACTGGCCTAATACCTTTCTGACCATGTCCAGGGCTGCAGGTAAGATGAACTCTTCTGCTATTGTATGCGGCCTTTGCTATACGCTGAGCCATGAGGTAAGAGGCCCGTAGTGCCAGCTCTGATTTGGAATACGAGGACAGCAGTCTCTTCTGGGTGGTCCTCAGGTCCCGAATTAGTCTTTGAAAGTATTCGACTGGTTTGTCTTTGTACGCAGGCTGTTTTGTTTCGAAATGGTGTTTTAACTTGGATGGCTTCATACTTTCTTGTGCCAGTACTTCACTGCATATCACACATTTAGGTTTATGTCCATTTTTATCATCTATGTAAGTAAATCCATACTTAACATAGTCTGAATCATATTTTTGTTTTGCCATCTTCTCAACAAGTGGACCTGTCTTCAGTGGGTGTGCACTGTCACTCGCCAATCAAAAATTTTATTTTATTTTTTTCACCATGTCTCTCACGACCCACCTGAAACATACCCATGACCCACCCCGTGAGAAATGTTGTTCTAGATAACATAGCTCTGGCCAGAATACTGACAGAACTAGCAAGAGAGAGATCATATTTCTTCCATATTAGCTTCTCTTCACTGGCACCCTGTAAAATTCAGAATAGAATTTAAAAATGGTCCAGTGGTGTCAGGACAACAACCTTTCCCTCAATGTGGGGGAAGACTAATAAGATCGTTGTGGACTTTGAGAGGAAACCTCTAAAGCATCCCCCACTGACCACTGACAGTGCTGTAGTGGAGAGAGGGAGCAGTACCAAGTTCCTGGAGGTGCACATCTCTGAGGATCTCTCCTGGACCAACAACACCACATCACTGTCCAAGAAAGCTCAAACACGTCTCTACTTCCTCCACAAACTGAGAAGAGTCAGTGTCCCACCCCCCATCATATGCTCCTTCTACCGGAGCACCATTGAGAGTGTCATCACTGGCTGCATCATTGTGTGGTACGGAGGCTGTACTGCATCCTGCAGAAGGACCCCGCAATGCATAGTGAAAACAGCCAGCAAGATCATAGGTCCATAGATAAACAGAATACCTGAGCAAAGAAATCATCCATAAAAGCCTCGTTCTCCATGTGAACCTCAGCGTCATCAGCTGCAGTATCACTCTTCTGTTAAGAGTGCGTGCACACACACACACACACACACACACACACACACACATTAAAACAGAGATTAGTACTGAAGGAAGAACTGAACAAGTTCCTATTAGTACTTACTGGTTACCAACAAGACATAGTGCTTGTAAACTTTTTTCTTATTGTGTAATTAATGAGTAAAAAGGGGAGACCAGTCTCAACCCACAGACCTTATGCTTACTCTGTAATGTAAAACATTCATTTTACAGTAGTTTTACACTTTGAAAAACATTATTGCCAGCATGGTTCCAGTTGCTGTCAAGTAAGGCAGCATAAATGTCTCTGCACACCAGTAAACAGTAAATAGTACACAACAGTAAATAGTATGACAAGTTTAAGTCAATATTTAGGTTGACGTGGGCTTTAGGACTACAGGCTTACCTATTTTAAAAATGTTTTTGAACATATTACATTCAAAATGTTTCCTAAAATAAGATTTCAGATTTCACAGAATGGATTTCACATTATACTATTGTACACAGTCATACAGTAACACTTGCTCCATCAGATATTTTAAATATGCAGTCCTAATCTACTTTAATACAATATTTTTAATGTGGTGTACATATTTGTTGAAATATGCAATGTATTGGTGATGGCAGTTAAATACTATTGGAAACACTGGATTATCTAGATAGTAGAAAATCATTATAATTTAGAAGGCCAAAGTGTCATTAGGGCATGTGACACTAACTTATGATTCACAAGGAAAATATGACAGAAAGTCAGCCTACCTCCTTCAGCTGTGCCAGTCGGTCTTTCATCTTAAGTTTGTAGTTCAATAAAGGACAACAATGCTTTCTTTAGTCAGCTATTAAAATGGCCTCCAAATAATCCCACTGGAAATGATCGGGTCCTTCAGTTAATCCAGAGGTTTTGACCGGAGGACAGTTGCCAGAGCCAAAGAAAGCGCAGGGGATATAAAAGGGAAAATGAGGAAAAGACAATAAAATTGTCCATAAGCAGAGGGTCCTGGTTGTTTGGATGATCCTCTGAGCTCCTGTAGTATTTGTGTTCAACCTAACCTGAGGTTCCACTAAGCCTCTATCCTCTAAGAAGGGATTAGGACAGTAGTGTTCAGGATGATAACCCCCATCACCAGTCTTGCATAAGGCACATAACCTTTTTTACCTCTGCCAAGGACAGGGGTTATATTTTTGTCTGCGTTTGTTGGATTATTTATTAACAGTATAACTAAAAAAGTAATGAACAGATTCTGATGCATTTTTTGGAGAGGTAGGGTACGGCCAACGAAATAATTGATTAGATTTTGGTGCTGATCCATATCATAATTTGGATACAGGAATTTTTAAAGACTATTCACCATTGTGAGTGCTTTAAAGGATGTTGACTGTATGTGAACCCCTTGTGGCTAAAGTGCATGGCTGAACTGCTGAGCACTCCAAGCACATACAGAGACAAATCCCTGGGTTAGTGATAGCTGCCAGTTCATTGTCAGTTGAAATCAAGTTCCGTCATTCAGCATTGGTGTCTCAAAACCACAAACTTCAGAAATATTCCAGCTATGAAGTCTGCAAAGTACAAACTCACTTCAGAGTTAACTCTGAGGATAACTTGATAATTAAATATTGGCTAACAACAACATACATGCAACTACAGTGAAACCTTGGATTGTGAGTATAATTCATTCCGGCAACATGCTTGCACTCGTATATCAAAGCGAATTTCCTTATAAGAAATAGTGGAAACTCAGATGATTCGTTCCACAACCGCTTATTCATATAAAAATGATTACAGTAATACAAAATACAGTATAAAGTAAAAATAAAACAAATTAACCTGCACTGTACCTTTGAAAAGAATTGTGGCTGGCGTGAGGGGCCATTGTTGCAGTACAGATGTTGACTATTGTAATGGGAATTTTATATTAGCACCCATGTAGTTATTCTATGCAGTTATTTGTGTGCTTGTGACACTAGACAGTTTACTGTCCCAGCATGTTTGTAGAGATAAGCATGCCTTTGTGTGAATGCTGAACCAGATAACTTATATCCTGTTTTGTATCTGTCTGGGCATCTGTTTCCTGCATTTGAATGTGTGTGTATAAGAAGAGAAGTAGCCCACTGCTCTAGGAGCTTCTCCTTCCGACTGTTTAGACACTCTGTTTAGAGAGCGCTCCTTTCTGCAGAAATAAATGTGTAATAACTTTCAGAGTTGATGTTAAGTCTTTATTTTACACTCCCCGAGCTTTAATAAGATAATTTTTGCCTCAGCACTATACGAGTGAGGTGCGAGAACCATCGGCTCAGTTGTGACATGATGCTCGGCAGACAAAGTGTACGTACTACTCGTATTGCGAGACCTCGCTTGTTTATCGAATCAAAATCTTTGCTCGTCTTGCAAAACACTCTCAGACCGGGTTACTCACAAGCCAAGGTTCCACTGTAATAAAATGTATCCCTCTGCCACTGTTACACTGCCTACCGTCAGACAAGCACAAAATCGGACCCAAGAGGCAGTACTCAAACTCAGACCAATAGAAACAGTTTTATTGAAGAACAGACAGAGGGGAAAAACATCAACTCAGCAGGTCTCACCAACGGGAGAGGAAATCGACTAGACAGCTGGTAGAGCTGGTGGAGAGAGCAACCTGGGGTCGTGTGGCGGGAGGCTATATTGGAGAAGAGGAGGAGACGGAGAGGAACTTCAGCTGGGTTGAGAGTCGATGAAGGAGGAGAGAGGGGGTGCTGTAGCGACCAGGAGGAGAGGAGTCAGCCTTTTTACCAGCAGGCTGAGGACAAGTAAAACAGTACTGATACACTGTCATGCAGACACTCCAACTTCCTTTTTAGCAAGAGAGAAATAAAGCTCTTTTAACAGATAGGAAGAGGAGGTCATCGGTGGGACAAAGCAGAACCAGATCCCTAAACAGAGAGAGAGTGGAAACAGAAACAAAATGTTGCAAAAATGTAACAACGTTACTCTTCACAAAACCTTAGTGGTAATTCTAATATTTTCTCATATACATACATAAAATAAAATAAAGTAGAATAAAAATAGAATAGAATAAGAACTGGATTGACGTAATTAGGATAATTCCAACCTGGTTTCCTCCTGACGATGCCACAGAGCTGTGTGACTCTCCTTTGGTCCTGTGTCTGCTACTCACCTGTGTGCCTCGTTCCTGCTTGGTTCCTTGCTCCTGAAGGCGCTCTAGAGTGGTGTGGGTCTTTCTTAGTCCTGTGTGAGCCACTCGCCAGTGTCTCATGTTCCTGCCCGGTTCCTGTTTGGCACAATTACTCCGTGGAACACCCTCACAGTCCTGTGGCCAACTCAACTGTTCCTCCTCACTGCTCCTGGGCTTCATACGAACCAGCGACTCACCTGCAACCCCAACGCTGAACCCGCTACCTCCAGTCCTGTGGCCAAGTCACCTGTTCCTCCTCACTGCACCTAAACCAGCAACCACCCTGCTCACCTGCAGCCCTGTCGTTGAACCAGCTACCTCCGGTCCTATGACCTTATCACCTGCTGACCAACTCAGACATCTGGATCCCTGGAGGGTTCCCGTCTGATCCTTGGCTGGTGTATCAACCTCTAGTACAGCCCTTCATAAATAAAGCTCTTGTTTGAATCCATCTGCCTCAGTCTGCCTATTGAGTCCCTCTGCTTAGACTTGGTTCCCTCACCTTAACATCCTTGAACTCAAGTATTGTTGGGGAAGAAAGGAGAGCTTCTCTTAAGTAAAAAAAAGAGAAAGAATTATGCTGTTAATTTTATATTCTAAAATTATTCTTTACATTGAACTGCAAAATAATAAACTGCCAGAAAAACCGGGTGGGGGAAAGGTGGGGGCTACACCTCCATGTAGTAAAACTCTGGGGATACTGGAAGTGAAGAATAAAAAACTGTGACATCATTGGTCATAAATCACTCTGTTAACACCTTGATTGACAGGAGTATCCTTATACTCTGCAAAGTAATACAAACTAATAATAACTGTTGAGCTATTTTACTATGGACCACAAACAAATTTGCCATAGAACCGAGCTGTTCAAATTCAGTATGTTACTCCCCACCAAGTTCCATCACAATTTTATTTCACTATGGATTTTTTTAAAAGGTATTTTCACATTAATTTATTTCTATGTTTTCATTTGAGAAGTATGCTTTAAAAGTTACTGATCTCAATTTAAACAACTACTGCTTGACCCCCCTCCAAACACACCCAGAAGCAATGTTTAGTATACACTGTGTGTATTTGATATCTCTCTGCTGTTACTGGTCAGTGTAATGAGGGAACAAATTTACATAGACAGATCAAGTACATAAAAGCTGTTGCATTCTCTACCATTCAAGCATCACTTGCAACACATCCCCCTTGAGCAAGAACTTGGTGATGGTAGGGAGGGAAAACTCCCTTTAACCGAAGAAAACTGACAGACCCTGGTGTTGGTGGGTGGCCTTCTGCCTCATGCAGAAAGCATGATGCCTTTTTCTGTGCTGTGTTTATACAAATGTTGCTTTCATATATTGAATTATTGCATTTATGAGATTTGCGTAGTGTGTGTGTACTGTGGCTGTCTAGCATGTGGGGTATGTCTTAGATTGATCACTGACTTTTTTTTTTTTTTTTTTTACATTTTACTGTTATTATTGTGCATGTGCCTATACTGCAAATCAGTTTCGTTGTGGGCTAATAAATTATTGTCAGAGTTTTTATGAACATTGTATCACTTCATTTGACTGCATTTGCAGATGACTACTTGAAACATACACTAGCTGTTGATGTTTTCAAACCTAACTGTCCTGTAATAACTAATTGTTCATCTTGCACACACTCACACACACAAAATGAATCTCACAGGACCATGGGTTTAATTCATAAATGCATATATAGTTTGTTTTTTATTAAGTAAATTCATACAGTATGATTTAAAATTACAACGTATATATGAAAAATGTATGTTAGTACAAAATGATAACATTAAAGTATACAATATTTTGTAACACAGTCTAGAAGACTACCACCACAACTTGAAAACAGCAACCAGAGGGATATGTGGCTATATTGGCACATGGAGCAAAGTTTATTCCATACCTACCATGAGATTTCTACTTCCCTCATAGTGAAATTTCTTCCTCATTTGCAGAGGTTTCGTCCTCACATGCAGTGGCATTTCTTCCTTATAAACTACTATTCAAAATTTTGGGGTCATGCCCATTTTTCTAGACCTTTTCTTTTACATTTAAATGGTTCTAGACCAATGATTAAGCTTAAAGGTCACATATTATGCAAAATTCAAGCCAAACGACAGGAACAGGTTAAGTGTTTGGGTTAGTAATATTGATGAACAATCAGAATGTACAAGAGAATTTGTGTGAAACTTTTTTAGCCAAATTTCTTGAGTAGTGGGTTGCATGGTGGTAACTTTGCTTGTTTATCTAGCATCACTGCAACAGCAGTAACTTTGTGTAAACAAGAACAAATTCCATTTGTCCAAAGGCAGTGTTAGAAAAGACTGTGTTAATACAACCTCTGAAGAATTATTTTGTTCTTTTGAAAAAGGCCATTAACCAAGGATGTTAGACCTTTTTGTTTTTTCAACCTACGTATATGATAACTCAAAAATAATGACCTTCAGGCTGTGTAGAAGAAAAGAACAAGATGGCAGGCTCCAAATGATGGAATGGCAGCATAGTGTCAAGATCTTCCAGATCAACTATGAAACCAAAGCAACCTTCAAGTGCATTTGTGGGAACTTCTGCAAAAGTGCTATTTATCCAAACAATATTCACTTGCAAAGAGATTTCTTCCAAAAGAGCAGTGATGTTTCTTCCACACCTGCATTGAGATTTCTTTCACACTCTCTGCTTCTTCATCAGAGTTTCCTCTAGGACTTCTCTGTACTGTATTTACTGGCATTCACTTGACCCTTATTCTCGCAGCCAGAAGTAAGAAGTAATCACATCCCTTACTTAAGTAAAAGCAGCAATACCACAGTATAAAAATACTCTGTTACAAGTCCTCTATTCAAAATGTTGCTTAAGTAAAAGTACAAAATATTAGCTTCAAAACATAAAGTACTACTTATAGTACTAAAAGTAAAAGTAGTCATTAAGCACATTTAACATTAATGTATATCATATTATTGAAATGTAATTACTGGTGCATTATTGTGCACATCACCTTTAATGTTACAGCTGGTAAAAGGGGAGCTAATGTTAACACACTTATATGCTTATAATTTTAAGTATTATTGAGTAGCTTGTGAATTTTCCACTGGAGATTAATAAAATCTTATCATTATACTGTACTTGTATTAATCTGGTTGAGAAAAGTAACTAGTAACTAAAGTTATAAAATAAATGTAGTGGAGTAAAAAGTACAACAGTTGCCTCTAAAATGTAATGAAACCAAAGTATGAAGTTGCACCAAATGAAAAGACTCAGGCAAAGTGCAAATACCTCAAAATTGTACTTAAGTATAATACCTGAGTAAATTTATTAAGTTACTTTCCACTACTGACCACAGCCAGGTTTCCCTATGGTGCTAGTATTTGTATTACACTAAAAGCGCTTAGCATGATTTTCAGAAAGCTAAATTTTGATCAACAGACTGCTTTATTTTAGTCTCCAGAATGCCTTCTGGTCTAGATGTCAATGTAATACACATTAAAATAACATGTGAAGTTAAAGCTGCTACTTCATGTTTTGGTTACTAGAAGACTCCACTGTATAATGCCAGCTATTTTCTATGTATGCTAAAGCAAGGAATAGGCAGAGCCCAGACTGAAAAAGCACATTATATGAGGCCTGTCAACACACAAAGATAATGAGAGCTGTAAAAGCATATTTTGTTCAGTCAAACCGATAAACATCTTTGAGTTAAGGGTTGGCCTGAATTTGGTCATTCTGGAGACCTGTGAATTGCTTTATTTTTGTTTGGAACCAATCTGAGAATCTCCGGTTAGTAAATAACTTTTTATCAGTTAGCTAAACTAGCAGTTAAATAAACTGTTGAATAGAACAGTTTTTTGTGGGTTGCAATAATTTGTCTTTACATGACACCATGTTAGCTTTGTCTCATTCTTTCCTGTAGTCAAAACCTAGAAGAGAATGGTCCATATACCAAACCAACTCTAAATTTACTTCAGTTCTATTGGTGAGTTCTTTGGTAATTACACCGTCAATTTTTTCAGTAATCAAAATCTGCGAAGCACCCTTGCAATTTGAGCATTTGTGAGGAATGTTGGATATATTGAATAAAATTATTCTAAAATTACTTAACACTTCTTGATAACACGCAGGTAATCATTACACTTTTGATGTTCATTTAATTGGTGATGATTTGGGTGTGTCTTACAGGAGCAGGAAACTAATGCAGTTAGTTATTTTGTGTACTGTACATGTGTCCCAGGTACACTTTGAGCCTGCATCCAGAAAATGCCACTTTCCTGCATGATTGCTTCCATTATCAGAATGCATTTTCACATTTCATGGTTGCACAAATGATGGTTTTCACAACATTCAAAGTGCAAATACTTTAAAAACAAAACAAAACAAAACAAAAACTGCTGTTCATTGATGTTTTTAATCATTTGGCTAAATTGTACAAATGGTCTGATATTCAGGTATTCACAGATTCGTTAGGAAAAAAACATTCAAAGCAGATGTTAATATGTTAGGTTGCATGTCAGTGTAAGATCATCAGCCCAGCATAATGACAGCTGATCAGTTGCCTTGATTAGAAGTGATCCACCTCCTCAGCGATTACTGGTCCAATGACTGATCAGTTCAGCTCATAGGGTATGGCAGATGCTTCCCTTACAGACTATCAAATACAGAAAGACAGAGTGAGTACTTTTACTTTTCTTATAATATAAAGTTGTGAGAACCTTAAGATGTATTCATGTACACAGAAAAAAGGGGCAACCATATCTGCTCAAGATATATTTTACTCAGTTTTGAAATGTAGACTTTGTAGGGTGTATCTGAACTGGGTCACGTCTTTAGTGGTTGACTGATTATTAGCCAAGGCTATTATTGTTAGATCGGCTCGAACACAGGGATGAGCGAGTCACAAAAATATGACGGACCCAGGTGGCTGACTTCAGTGCAAACAGTGCTAAGTTTAATAACAGTGAAATATAACAAGGAAATGAATAATCAGGTAGAAGTGGGACCGGGTGTCGAGCTCCAGAAGTGAATACAGTCAGTGGCTGAATGATGAGGAGAAGACCGGGCTGCGGACGCTGGGACTCACTCCTGGGCTGGTCGTGGTGGAAAGTACTGAGGAAGAACAGAGTTTGTACATACAGTTAGTAGGAGACTGTGCATCGTGGTGGAGAAGGAGGAAGGAGCCGGGTAGAGGAGGTCCATGGTCCGGAGAAGTGACAGAGGCAAGGAGGAATGAAACAATGAAGCTAAAGACTGGAACAGAGCTAGGGTGACAAAACGTGAAGATACTATACAGTAAAAGAGAACGGGAAACAAACGGGCCTGATAACGCTAGAAAGAACTGGCAGGGGAGTGAACGTAGAGCAGGGAATAAATAGGGAGAACTAATCAGGTGCAGCTGGTGGTAATCAGGGGATATGAAGCAGGTGTGTCGGATAATGTAATCAAGGTAAGTGAGCAAAAACAGAGTGAGTGGAGTGAGAAGGCAGGCGCAGCCGGGCAAACCTGACAATTATTAGTGGAATTGTAGGAATTTTTAGTGTGTGATGCAAACTAGTAGGTTTTCAGGGCTGTGATTTCCTAATAATTTTCTATAAAATTTCTTGGAAAGAAAAACTTAATTTGGTACATCCATCCATCCATCTTCATCCAGGACCGGGTCACGGGAGCAGTAGCCTGAGCAGAACCTCCCAGGCTTCCCTCGCCTGAGATTTGGAGGTGCTAATTCTCATCCCCATCATTTCACACTCGACTGCAAACCCCTCCAGTGCACGCTGTAGGTCTTGAACTGATGAAGCCAACAGAACCATTTCATCCACAAAGATAAGATCAGAGAAGGGATTCTGCAGCCACCAAAACAGACACCCTTCGTTACCTGGCTGCGCCTACAAATCTAGAAATTCTGTCCATAAAAATAATGAACAGAATCTGTGACAAAGGGCAGCCCTGCCGGAGTCCAACATGCACTGGAAACAGGTCTGACTTACTGCCGGCAATGAGAACCAAGCTCCTACTCCAGTCATACAGGGAACGGACAGCCCGTAACAACGACCAACAATTTGGAAGAAAAACAAGAACAGGACAAAAAACTGAGTAAAACTTCTATAGCCTGCAATTTCCAACTAAAGTAAAATGGATTTACAGCTTTTTGTTATAATAGTGCATCTATACAGTACTTGTAGGTACAAGAGAACACTATGTAAGGGCATCCGGTGTAAAACACGTGCCAAATGTCAACATGCAAGTGGTCAGTGTGACGATTCACTGTGGCGACCCCTAAACAGGAAAATCCAAAAGTGACTTTCTTAGCCGTCCCTGGTAGGCTAACTATGTAAAATTTGGGGAATAAGGGGGTAAAAAGTTGGAAACTTTATTTATACTGTTAGTACTTCCTATCTAAGGGGTATTCCAATATTAAATGGTATATATCAACAAAAAGAATATGTCAATGTAAATGAATACAGTCCATCTAGTCAGAATAACTGTCACATCCCTCAAAGCACAGGCTGAGGTGGAGATGTGGCAGCGATCTTCGACTCAAGCCTATTAATCAACCCTAGACCTAAACATAGATATAGCTCATTTTAAAGCCTCACTCTGAGTCTCTCATAACCCAAATTGGAAAATTCAAAAACCAGTTCTATTTGTTATTGTATACTGTCCAGGACCCCCTTATGGGAGGAACGCCCCCCCCAATTTGAACCTGAGTGGGGTTCTGTTATTGGACTTCTGTGCTATTCACAGTTTGTCCATAACGAACACCATGTTCAAGCATAAGGGTGTCCACCAGTGCATATGGCACGAGGACACCCTAGGCCGGAGGGCGATGAACGAATTTGTAGTTGTTTCATCTGACCTCCGGCCGTATGTCTTGGACACTCGGGTGAAGAGAGGGGCGGAGCTATAAACTGATCACCACCTGGTGGTGAGTTGGAGACTGGGGACAATGAGTCCAAGTGGACTATGTTCTCCACCTCCATTGCCGATGCGGCTGCTTGGAGCTGTGACCGTAAGGTCTTCGGTGAAGTCACCGAGGTAGTTGAGAAGGTTCTCGGTGGCAAGGCACCGGAGGTGGATGAAAGTCACCCTGAGTAGCTTAAGTCTCTGGATGTTGTGGGGCTATCTTGGCTGACATGCCACGTTATTGCGCATTGTTCTGTGGTATCGGTTTTCTTGCCCTTCTCACGTTTAAAGGGGTTTTTGGTTTTTGGACTGCTTTTTGTGAATTGCTCCACCTCTCAGAGCTCCAAGGCTATCCTGGAACAGCGCCACCATCCTACGTCGCACCGCTCAGCTACCAGCACTGCCTCATCAGGGGACCCACACACCGAACCTGAGATCTCTGGCACCAGTCTCCTCCTCCCTGGATTACTCCCTGGGCCTGCGGCGCACTCAGCTGTTCAGGTCCCCAGAGTGACTACCA
>NW_018128140.1:863169-872844 GCF_001952655.1 Monopterus albus
ATCTTTTAAATTGGAATGGTTTGCCTGAATTAATTTAGTCGGTATCACACTCTAGCCACGACATGTCGTTTCTTCTTTTTCTCCCAATGAGAAACCCCGGCTGGCCGGCCATCGATCCCTTTCTCTGTGTCAGACTTAACTTTGTTTGTTGTCATCTTCTCAATAAAGCCGCGAGTGGGGCTTAAGGGATTGATGTCACCTGCGTCTGCGCAGTGCGACGCGTCTGATGTGGCCCCGAAGCGAGACACAGGAAACAGAAATACTGCAAAATAATAATAACACGATTAAACAAGACGAAATAACGTTATAACATTTCTTCTCGTTTTTTATCGTCAACGATATTGCATTATACATTTTCGTTGCGTCTCATCTCGTTTTTGTCACGCGATAAAGGTTCGTTGACGACGATATTTAGTCATAATTTTCGTTGACGAAAGCAACACTACTGGAAAGACGTGCCCTGGTGCAAGCCTCATCAGCTGTTCTGAGCCCCAAGCAGGTTAGAGCCATTGGGGCTCAGTGTAGAGGAGGGCGCATCTCCCCTCCACTAGTACTGTCGGTTCCTGGGCTTCTCCCTCTGCTATTAGTGTGGGTGTAATCTCTCTCACCCCGGACCCTGATCCAGACCCGGACCTTCCTGTCCCTGAGCCCTTGCCCTACTCGGCTACCCATTGCCATCTGTCCTGGCAGAAGCCCAAGCAATCCACCAGGAATTAAAGGCACAGATGGTGTCTCCCCTCTTGGCTCTTCACCCACAGACCCTAGAGTCGCACCCAGTCTCCCTGGGCAGGGGCTGCAGGCACAGAAGGCATCCTCCGTCCCAGCCCAACAGCCAGTTGCAACAGCCTTCTCCTTCTCACCCGGACCCCCAGCTCCCCAGTCTCCCTGGGCAGGGGCTGCAGGCACAGAAGGCATCCTCCGTCCCAGCCCAACAGCCAGCTGCAACAGCCTTCTCCTTCTCACCCGGACCCCCAGCTGCAGCAGCCTTCTCTGTCTCACCTGGACCCCCAGCTGCAGCAGCCTTCTCCGTCTTACCCGGGCCCCCAGCTACAGCAGGCTTCTCCATTTCATTCAGACCCCCAGCTGCAGCAGTTCTCCCCATCTCCACCGGTCCTTCAGCTGCAGCCTCAGCCAGGGCCCCAGCCTGACTCCCAGATTCAGCATGCCGAGCAGCAGCAGCAGCAGTCTCCATCTGGTCCCGAGCAGCAACCTCAGAATCAGCGCGACCTCCCGCTGCAGCAGCCCTTGTCTCAACCCGACCTCCAGCTGCCGCAGCCATTGTCTCACCCGGGCCTCCAGCTGTCACAGCCCTCATCTCAGCAAGACCTCCAGCTGCCACAGCCCTCTTCTTTGCTAAACCTCCAGCTGCAGCAGCCTCCTCCTGAACCCAAGTTGCTGTCACCTCCAGCACTGAATTACATCTTGAACACAGTTTTAAAAGGCGTTTTGGATTAATAGCAATTTAATCACAGCACATGGCAGATATACTGTAAAGTAAATGCAGTTACAGTAGGCATTCACATCTGTAACTTTGCAGCAAAGGCAAATCTCAAGTCAAATATTTTGGGGGGCAACTGGGTAGGTGGAATCATATCACCGAACATATTTGGTGCTCTATTTCTATATGGACCTGCAAAATGCCCACATATTGTTACGTCCACGGATCAGGCTGTCCCTGGCACCTTGGCAGCAGACACCGGGGCTGCTGGCGACTCCACCCCTGCTCACGTAGGAGCACGCCCCGGTGGCGAGGCATACCTGCGCTCAATTAGCAGAATCGTACTTAAGCACAGCGCTGGTGTGTTCTCATCACCAGATGATCTCTCATTCTTCTACCGACGACTTCGCATATTACACGTCCTGGATCCTGATGACCACTGGTATCGAACTACCCTGGTAAATTCTTGTCATCCACTGTGTCGACCTGAGTGAGATTATTTTGTCTTGTTTATGTTTTTCTGAAATGATCACCGTGGAGTACTTTTAAGTTTTTCTGAACTGATTACCGCGGAGTACTTTATGTTTTTCTGAACTGATTACAGAGGAGTACTGCTCCAGCTGTGTCAGCTGTGAGTGATCAGCTGTGGATGGCGCATATGAACTGACATGGACTACTGTTAGGTAATTTTAGTCAGATAGATATTGGATAGATACTTTATGTATTAGAAATGTTTAGTGGAGATAGGATGTCTAGTTAGACTGTTAAATGCTTAGGCCTGCTTATGAGTTTCTACAGGGTACTTCTGGTCAAGGATACCAGAGAGAAGAGTTGATGACTGTCAGCAGACAGGGTGTTTAATATTATTATTACAACGTGTATAACTGTAGCCTTAGCCACAATATGTTCTTATGTTTAAGCCACGACATTTACTAGAGGTCGTGAGAATGTTTTTAGTTACACACCACTTAACCAGCGCACACACACGTTCACACATTGATTTGCTTCATGTTTTGACTACTGCTATGACCAGCTGCAAAGCTGGTAACAGAGACGTCCCGGTTGACGTTTCTGTGTAGTATGGGGCTAGCCCAACCGAGGTGATATAATGTATAGGCCTGGTGGGCTCAGGGTCTTCCATCTTACATCTGCCTGCGTGCATGTTGGAGGTGCAAGATACTTGAGCGTGTAATGTTAATTTTACCTGTGATCCTTTGAATAAATCAGCACTGTTTTGAAGTTACTTGGACTGCCTCGTCTTTCAGAGTTAGCAATGGTAAAACGAATCATATCTTACACTACTGTTCTGTATGTGCCTACTGCATAATGCGCTGTCAGTTTTTCTGGATTTATATTCTGTTTTATGATTCATCATTTGGCTGTGTACTGTGCCACTCTTTTTGGAGTTTGGTACAACTGCACTAGTGGACTAGCTGGACTAAACCTTTTTTCACATTTGATGATGCTCAAAATATCCTCCAGTTCAACCAATTATAAAATAAAGTAAAGAATGGGATGTGTTCCAAAACCCGACTGGTACACTGCTGTTTCAGCCTGGTGGGCGCGGTCACTGTTCATTTTAACTGCACTACAACAAGTGGCATGCTGGCACAGGCAAATGGAAGGTAGTTATAGTGAAATGTCCCCCATCGTCATCAGACTGCCTGACTAGCTCCTACGTTCAATGGGTCTCTCTCTCTCTCTGCAATGACTGGCTGTACTTCATAGTGTTGGAGATATTTAATAATAATAATTCAGTAAGTTACACCTCATATTGTGATGCACTACATTTCATTTTCCACTCTAGTTCACACCTTACAGGTCCATGGACACAGCCAACACAATCAGAAAATGAAGACTTTCTTGAACAAATTTTCCCCTGTTAATATCAAATTGATATTGATATAATTGTCTACTTCTTTGCAGCATAATGTACATGATGTTCACTACTGTATGCTGGAAACTTATGGTGCAATGTTAAGCATGTTTAATGCAGTAGATCTTAGACTAGAGACATGAAACCCAGCGTATAATAGTCTATGGTTTGACAATTCAGAAAGCTATACTGTTGGTGGACCGTATAGTAGGCTTTGCGATATCTGGTGGCCAAAAGGAGAACCACAGGTTGGATTTTATGAGCCTCATGCAGGTTTAAAAATCATTGCATTATTGATGCAGTGCGACCGACAGGGCACTGCAAATATAATGCAGTGGAAAAATGTATATATTTGCTTGAGCAGATTAAGTGTTGAGTCTTACCTCATACTGTCCAAAGTTGCGTCTCTGTCTGAAAAGAAGAAAAAAGAGGGTGGCAGAGACGGCTGTCTGGGCCAGAGTGACGAGAAGGAGGGACAGTTTCACTCCTCTGCTCAGCCTCTGTTGTAAAGGTCACAGCACTCAAATTAATGTTTGTTACTACAACACAAGAACATTTATTCCATGTATGACAGCAGCTGTGGAGTGTCAAACAGAAAGGAGAATTATTGATTTTATCATGCAAATGAATGTGGCTTCCAGTGACAATGTTCAGATTTATTATTGGAGAAGTTTTGCACATAAATATTCACTGAGTAGCCTGCTAAGATGACTTATCAGCTTTTGTGCATGGAAGAAAGAAAGTCTCTTATCCTGTAACCAGCAGCAATTACTGTATATACGGTAGCATAATATACTCACAGATGCATCCAGTGTGTGAAATGCATGAGGGTCTCGGGGTTGTTTGCATGTAACTTTGTAAACATTTTACTGTTTTAAAAATAATACAATAATGTTATACTGTAATCATTGCATTTCTGGTGAAACTGACTGTGATCCACTGGAGTAAATACCTAGTGGATGTGTTGCTCAGTTCATCTCAAACTATAGCTGCTTTCAAAGCTGATTAAGCAGTCATAAAATGCATAACATTGACTCAATATATCACCACGGTAGTAATAACAGAACGTCTTTAAGAAACCTGTTCATTTGAGAAAACTAACTTAATAGTGACAGTAGCACACAGTAAGGTCATGCTGACCTTACCTGCTGCCTAGAATTAAGTTCAGTTCAATTCAGTTTTATTTGTATTGCACCAATTCACAACAAAAATAATCTCAGGACACTTTACATAGTAAGGCTTAGACTTTACAGTATTGTTGAGAAAAACCCAACAAACCTCCCTTGAGCAACACTTGGTGACAGTGGGGAGGTAAAAGTCTCTTTAACAGAAGAAACCATTAAATACAATTTAACTGCTTTTTGCTAGTTCCCGTCAGTACTCTGACTGTAGCATTTTGAAATTATTGGGACATCCTGATTGTAAAGAGTTACAGTAGTCCAGCATGGAAGTAACAAATGCATGGACCAGTTTTTCAGCATCACTTTGAGACAGGATGTTCCTGATTTTTGTGATATTGCACAGGTGAAAAAAGGCAGTTCTAGAGACTTGGTTTACGTGTGATTTAAAGGACATATCCTAAATTACTACAAGGTTCCTCACAGCATTACTGGAGGCCAGAGCTATGTCATCTAGAGTAACTACATGGTTAGACAGCAGATTTCTATGATTTTCAGGCCCAAGTACAATAACTACCATTTTGTCTGAGTTTAGAAGTAAGAAATTACAGGTCATCCAGGCCTTTATGTATTTAAAACATGCTTGAAGTTTTACCAACTGATCTAATTCATCTGGGTTCATAGATAAATAACTGAATACCACATCAACCTGGCCAGTATTTGATTGTTTGTTGTTGTGTTTGTTGTTCCTTGTTACTTTTCTTTTCTTTCCTCTATCCGCTCACCTCAACTGGTCAAGGCAGAAGGCCACCCACCAAGAGCTGAGGTCTGTCAGAGGTTTCTTCCGTTAAAAAGAGTTTTTCCTCCCCACTGTCACCAAGTGCTTGCTTAAGGGGGGGTTGTTGGGTTTTTCCTCTATAATATTAATAATAGTAAGGTTTAGACATTACCATGTAAAGTGTCCTGAGATGACTTTTTGGTCATGTGGTGTTATACAAATAAAAATGAATTTAATTGCAATTGAATCTGCATAGCAAAGGAAATTGTACATTAATAATCGGAACGTCTGCAGGGTATTTGTTATTCATCTTGGCTTGAGCTGCTTTCATGTGTTATTTTGTGTGCTTAAGTGTCATTTTTAATGTGGATTTGGATTCCCAACCACTAACTGCAGCTCACCACTGGCTATTCTGTAAGGACAGATTGTGCATTCTGACATGTAAACACTGTTGGACTATAATCATATGTATAGTCACATACTGAGGGCTAGTTTATTTGAAAGATTACAATAAATGGTATGGAGTGAATTCTGGCAGATCAATTATGGATTTAAGGGTTAATTTCAAGTTGGTGTGGCCATTAAAATACATTTGGGTAGCTGTTCTCATGCTTCCCAGCCTACACAGGAAAATTGCAATGCAACTGTAATTGCAATAAGAGGCGGTCTGAACAGGTATTATCACTATTTCGGGTCAGAATTAGCATCATTGCACTTTCCTGCCTAATCAGCATACACACAGCCTCAACTGTACCTCATCTCCCACCTCAGCCTAAGCATATTCATTCATGGCAGAAAGTTACCAACCACACCAATGCAATAAAAAAAAAAGAGTAGCCATGTGCCTGAGGAAAACTGCATAATAACTGTGAATGAAGCAATGCGCTGGCAGGAAAATAGAGCCCATCATCAACATTTTTGCACTTTCACGATTAACTTTACATTGCATGCTTTAAGCTGTTGCTGCTTGGATGACAACATAGTGACATGACATGAATTTGACACTAACCGTGGCATATTCTTTATCACAGCTGTCATACCCAATGCATTGCATCTCAGGATTCCTGTCCATGTCCACAGAGTAGATGATCACAGCAATCACCGATAGCACAATGGACACCATGCTCATCATCAAACATACTCGCAACTGAAAAAACACACAAAGCATTTCATCTTTTTGAACATTAGAGGTGCAGAAAAGTGAGCAGCAGCTGCAGTAGTACTGGAGCAGCTGGCCTTTAACCGTAACTGTTTTTAGCTGTTCACAGATGTGGGGATGTGTTGAATATTTGCAGACTGATTCCAGACTGAGCAGGGAGGATAGATGGCTGTGAAAGCGGGCCTCTCACATCTAATCAAATCAGTAGTAATACTGGACTCATCTCCCCAGCTCTGCTTATAGGTGATACATGTGATTTATCATCATCTGACTGCTACAGTACTGTAGGAATATCACAATAAGTGGGTAATTTAGTGTACTGAAAGGATATCAAACATAAGTTAATTAAATATTCTGTTCGGGCTCTGAAACTCAACTGAAAAAAATGTTTTTAATTTAGATGTTTTGAATTATCCAGATATAACCTCTTGAAAATGGCCAGGGACCTCCTGACTATGGACTAAACACTGTGTGCTGACTAATTCTGGATACAGCACCAATATTAGAGAGGACTATTCAGATAGTCCTTTGCTGGGTAGGTAATCAGTTTAAAATTGTAGTATTTGAATATTCTGGACAGCCCTAGTAAAATCACACATATACACACACTATCTAGTTGTGTATGTGAGGCCTATAGACTCACAATCTTCATGGTGCACTGTTTGTCCAAGATGATAGTGACCACTCCTGCTGTAATGAACTGGGAACACACACCAAGGAGAAAGACAGTCACCACAGAGGAACACCACATTACTGTGCATCACAATATGAAGATCCCTCTGATCAGCTGACCAGAACAGGCTTCAACCTTATTATTCAAACAAGTAAAACCACACAATCACAAACACACAGAAAGACTCTCACTCATATACACTCAAATGCAAACCTCCACACACAGGCTTACCATCAGGCCGCTCCACCAGGGAACCCCCACGATGACCACCTCAGTGAGCTCAGTGAAGTGCAGAGGAATGGAGTAGGACATGACCATCAGCCCCAGCATCACTTGACTTACCTGACAAACACACGTGCACACACAATGACTTTACTACGGTATGACTACTGTATGTGTATGGCTACTTTTGGCTCTGAGAGCTGTAGCAAATCCTGTGAAAACCACCTGCCACCATCTGTGGCAGGTGAAAACCATCTGTCCACCTGCAGGATGATCAACCATAAATATAAGAAGGGTCTGTCTGCAGACTACAAGGCGTAAAAAGTGTTGGAGCCTTATGAGGTGTGTCCAGTTATACCCCTAATCCTTAATCTCTCCCCCTGATCACAATGATCCACAAATAGGTGGTACTTATAGTAGGAGGCATGTCTGGTAAGCGTGTCTTGTAGGGGCATAAATTGTCATAGGCAGAGTGTTAAGGGAACGTGTAAGGGCATAATGTGATACATCCAGTTACAATACTACATGTTCTGCTCCTGTTTTGCTGCCCACAGAAAGATATTAAGTACTGATATTTCATTTCTTCCCTAAGTTGTATTTATTTGTTTGTCAGCAAAATACTGTACCTGAAAAGATGAACATGTTAGTGACATATCAGGTTAGTTTTACACTTTGGCCTAGAACACCTGAGAATGTATACAATTTTCTTGTTGACCAAAACAAAATGAAACAAAAATCCTTAACCCAACATCTACTTGTTAGGGCTTTGTTCAGATTCAGCAGCATGTCACAGTTTTCATGGATGTTTCTCTTTCTTTGTATTCAGTTCTCAACACAATTTAGACAGCACATGTAAACATTTTGAGTTAGGGTAACATATATTCCCTGTACTTCTAGTTTTGTGCTAAGCTAGCCTAAATACATCCTGGACTGTACTATACTGGAGACACAGATGAAACAACAACATTACTGCTTCCATCTGACTCTGTATATGAAATCTTTTCTAAAATGTTGGACCTTACCTTAAATATGAGCAAAACCTAGTATCAATCTAACCCAAAATATCCACTCATCAATGACACAGCTCTGTGTAGTCCATATTGCAACTAGACAAATGCATTTGTGCATTTTTGACAGGAAATGCATTTCTCTAGTTGTGTGGATGCTGTAACAGCAGCATCCACACTCGTTATCCTGTTCTTTATTATTGCGTGGATGCTGTGAGGTATCCACACTATGTTATCCTATTTTTTAATTTCTTCAGCATACTTTCAGCTAGAAAGGCCATTCAGGTATCAAAATGTTCAGCTCTTTAAGGACATTCCAGCTTTTTGTAACATTTATACTTTTTATAATATGTATCTTTTTTCAGCACATTTTGCCCCATTCAAATGAATGGGCAAAATTTTCACATCTTAATAAGTTAAGCATACTTTCAGCTAGTAACACCATTTCAATTGTTACCTATTCATCAACTCTTCAAATATTCATAATGTAAACAGCTTTTTGATATCTTTTACATTTTTTTGCTTTGTTTACATTTTATGCTTCATTTCAATAGCCACTCTCTGGTAGTCCTTAGGGTGTAGGACTACTCTTTCTCACACACACACACACACACACACACACTTGTTTTTCTTGCCCTATGGCACGTGGATTGCAAGCACTGAGATTCAAACCTTCAACCTTCCGGTTGGAAGACAACTGCTCTACCCACTGCACTGTCGCCTCCCCCTAAAAAAAGCAAAGGATCAGAAAGGCACCAGGCCTAGATGACATGACCCCATCCTGCCTGAAAGTTTGTGCACTGATCAACTGGCCCCCATCTTCACACTCATCTTCAACAGGTCACTGAATCTATGTGAAGTCCCCTCCTACTTCAAACGCTCCACCATCAGCCCAGTCCCCACAAAAACCCCCATCAGCAGGCTGAGCGACTACAGGCCTATCACCCTGACAGCTGTAGTTATGAAGTCCTCTGAAAGACTGCTGTTGGCCCACCTGAAGGACACTTTAGACCCCTGCTAGACACCCTGCAGTTTGCCTATCAGGCAAACAGGTCAGTGGACGATGCAGTGAACATGGCACTGCATTACATCCTGCAACACCTCGACTCCCCAGGGACCTATGCACGGGCCTTCTTTGTGGACTTCCACTCAGCATTCAACACTGTCATCCCGGACATCCTCCACTCCAAACTGACCCAGCCGCGCCCCTCAGGGATGTGTGCTCTCCCCTCTGCTGTTTTCACTCTACACCAATGACTGCATCTTGAAGGACCCCCTCTGGCAAGCTCCTACAGTTTGCTGATGACACAATGGTCATTTGGTCTCATCCGAGATGGTGATGAGTCAGCCTACAGACAGGAGGTTGAGCAGCTGGTCCTGTGGTGTAGCCACAACAACCTGGAG
>NW_018128140.1:873131-873646 GCF_001952655.1 Monopterus albus
CAAACAGGACAAGTACAGACTTCAGTGGACAGTCAGGACTCCAGAGAAAATCATTGGTGCAAGCCTGCCCTCTATGGAGGCCCTGTACGTCTCATGAGTCAAAATGAGGGCAGAGAGGATCACTGCAGACCCCTCACACCCGGAACATAATCTGTTTGAACTCCTCCACTCTGGGCGGCATTAGAGGTTACTGTACGCCAAGACAACCAGGCACAAGAACTGTTTCTTGTCACTCTGATGAATGCTTGACCCACGACAGTATGACTAGACAACCCTCAATGCAATACCTGTAAATATACAGTGGGTATGGAAAGTATTCAAACCCCCTTAAATTTTTCACTCTTTGTTATATTGCAGCCATATGCTAAAATCATTTAAGTTCATTTTTTTCCTCATTAATGTACACACAGCACCCCATATTGACAGAAAAACACAGAATTTTTGACATTTTTGCAGATTTATTAAAAAAGAAAAGTTTAATTATCACATGGTCATAAGTATTCAGACCCTTTGCT